>NC_089503.1:365015896-365268396 GCF_036850995.1 Saccopteryx leptura | reverse complement strand
TTTAAGAAAAGTATGTTTAACATCTTTTGTCCTTAATTGCATTTTGTAATTTCACACAACACACACACAAAAAAAATGTTTAACAAATAGATACAAAACAGACATATATAGAAATCACAAAAAGAGCAAATCTTAGAGTCCTATTCTACTGAACTATTTTTTAACAATGCATTTTAAAAAGTGATAAATCTAAGGACCTGAAGATGGCAGCGGAGTAGGTGGGTGCACAGACACCAAGCTCTCACCACCAAACTGGAATACAAATCAATTTAGGAAAAATTAGCGTAAAAAACCAACTATGGACTACAAGAACAGCTCTCAAAAACCAAAGAGCAAAGAAGAAGCCACAAATAACCTGGTAGGGAGCGCCTGAATCTCCCCTGCTTACAGGAATGGAGGGGGGGTATGAGGCTGAGAGCCCAGAGGGGATCTCACTCCAGGGAAAAGAGCAGAAAATATTGCTCACAGACACTTGCCTGGTGACCAGGGAGTGAGGTGTGTTGAAAAGACCAGCTTATCTCCCAAGTGGAAAGGAAAGAGAGAAGGACAGACTGTGAGGGTCTAAGAAATGCAGGAGACGATCTAAAAAAAAGCTGACTCATTCGTGCTGGAGGTGGCCATAACTGGAGGAGGGATTGATCCTTCCCCACAAAACAGTACTGAATTGCTTCCAGATCAGAGATCTCTAGACATCTCTCCAGCTCCAATCAGCACAACAAGACACAGCTGAAAACAAGAAGTGGGGAGGAAGGGCAGTAACTCAGGTCTCCATGGAGATCTGAGATACACCTACCCCTACTGAAGCTGAGAAAACACCCTGTTCCCAGAGAGAATAGTTGGTGGAAGAGGCCTTCAGAGTCTTGGGTTGCACCCATCGCATTCCTGGATACAGTTTCCAGGAAGCCCCCTGCTGAGATCAGTAAACAAGACTATCACCTGTTAAAAAAACAAACAAATCAAGACTTCAAAGCTGCCCAAATCTGAAAGTGGATTACAAATAATAGCTGATACCAACCCAAGAAGACCTAGAAATAACACAACTGAAAACTGGAGGCAGACAACACCACGCCTAGACTCAACCAGCTCTATAAGCAAAACACCCAAACACAGACATAATGAGAAGACAAAAAAGAGCAATCCAAATGAAACCACAAGAGACACCTTTGAGAGATGAACTGAGTGATATGGAAATAATCAAACTTCCAGATGCAGAGTTCAAAATAATGATTGTAAGGATGCTTAGGGATCTTAGAACAACATTGGATGGTCACTATGAAAACCTAAATAAAGAAATAGCAAGTATAAAAAATAATAAGTTGGAGATGACAAATAAAATATCAGAAATAAAGACCACAATGGAAGAAATTAAAAACAGGATAGATAGAGCTGAGGATCAAATCAGCGAGTTGGAGGACAACTGGAATGAAGGCATGAAAGCAGAGAAGAAAAAAGAAAAGAGACTCAAAAAGTCTGAGGAAACTCTTAGAGAGCTCTGTGACAACATGAAGAGAAATAACATTCGCATCATAGGGGTTCCTGAAGAAGAAGAAAAAGAACAAGGGATAGAGACTTTGTTCAATCATATCATAGCTGAAAACTTCCCTAGATTAATGCAGGAGAAACTCTCACAAGTTCAAGAAGCACAGAAGACTCTATTAAAGAGAAACCCAAAGAAACCTACACCAAGACAAATCATAATTAAAATACCAAAGCTAAGCGATAAAGAGAAAATATTAAAAGCTGCAAAAGAAAAAAAAGCTACCACCTACAAAGGAGCCCCCATAAGGATGACATATGACTTCTCAAGAGAAACACTTGAGGCCAGAAGGGAATGGCAAGAAATATTCAAAGTAATGCAGAACAAGAATCTACAACCAAGACTACTTTATCCAGCAAGGCTATTGTTTAAAATCGAAGGAGAAATAAAAAGGTTCCCAGAAAAAAAACAACTAAAGGAATGCATTACAACCAAACCAAGGCTGCAGGAAATGTTAAGGGGCCTGTTGTAAACAGATCAAAGTAGGAAAAGAATATAGCAAAAAAGGAATACAGCTTGAAAGAATAAAATGTCAATTAACAACTATATATCATTAATAACCTTAAATGTAAATGGATGAAATGATCCAATCAAAAGACATAGGGTAGCTGCATGGATAAGAAAACAGGACCCGTACATATGCTGTCTACAAGAGACACACCTTAGAACAAAAGATACACATAGATTGAAGATAAAAGGATGAAAAAAAAACATTTCATGCACATGAAAATGAAAAAAAAGCTGGGGTAGCAATAGTTATATCAGACAAATTGGACTTTAAAACAAAGGATATAGTAAGAGATAAAGAAGGCCACTACATAATGATAAAGGGAGTAATCCAACAGGAAGATATAACTATTATAAATATCTATGCACCTAATATAGGTGCACCTAAATATATAAAGCATACTTTGATGGATTTAAAGGGCGAGATCAACAGCAATACTATAATAGTAGGGGATTTCAAATTTCAATACTCCACTAACATCACTAGATAGATCCTCAAGAAAGAAAATTAACAAAGAAACAGGAGACTTATTGGACATACTAGATCAACTCAATTTAATAGATATCTTCAGAACCTTTCACCCTAAAGCAGCAGAATACACATTCTTTTCAAGTGCTCATGGTACATTCTCTAGGATAGACCACATGTTAGGGCACAAAAGTGGTCTCAACAAATTTAAGAAGATTGAAATCATATCAAGCACTTTCTTTGATCACAACAGCATGAAACTAGAAATGAACCGCAACAGAAAAGCTCAAAAATTCTCAAACACATGGAAACTAAATAGCAGGTTATTAAATAACAAATGGATTAAGAATGAGATCAAAGAAGAAATAAAAAAATTCCTAGAAACAAATGACAATGAGCATACAACAACTCAAAATTTATGGGACACAGCAAAAGCAGTCCTGAGAGGGAAGTTCACAGCACTACAGGCACACTTTAAGAAGCTAGAAAAAGCTCAAATAAACAACTTAACCCTGCATCTAAAAGAACTAGAAAAAGAACAGCAAGTAAAGCCCAAATGTAGTAGATGGAAGGAAATAATAAAGATCAGAACAGAAATAAATGACATAGAGGCTAAAGAAACAATTCAGAGGATCAATGAAATTAGGAGCTGGTTCTTTGAAAAGGTAAACAAGATTGATGAATCTTTAACTAGATTCACCAAGAAAAAAAGAGAGAGGACTCAAATAAATAAAATTAGAAATGACAGTGGAGAAATAACAACAGACACAACAGAAATACAAAATATTGTAAGAAAATACTATGAAGAAATGTATGCCAAAAAACTAGACAATCTAGATGAAATGGAAAAATTCCTTGAAACATACAATCTTCCAAAAATCAATCTGGAAGAATCAGAAAACCTAAACAGACCGATTATACCAAATGAGATCAAAATAGTTATCAAAAAACTCCTAACAAAGAAAAGTCTGGGGCCTGATGGTTTCACAACTGAATTCTACCAAATATTCAAAGAAGAATTAACTCCTATCCTTCTCAAACTATTTCAAAAAATTCAAGAGGAAGGAAGACTTCCAAGCTCCTTTTATGAGGCGAGCATAGTTCTGATTCCAAAACCAGGCAAAGACAACACAAAGAAAGAAAATTATAGGCCAATATCTCTGATGAATATAGATGCTAAAATCCTCAACAAAATATTAGCAAACCGGATCCAACAATATATGGAAAAAATCGTACACCATGATCAATTGGGATTTATTCTGGGGAGGCAAGGCTGATACAATATTTGTAAATCAATCAATGTGATTCATCACATAAACAAAAAGGAGAAAAACCATATGATAATTTCAATAGATGCAGAAAAAGCATTTGATAAAATCCAGCACCCATTCATGATCAAAACTCTCAGCAAAGTGGGAATACAGGGAACATACCTCAACATGATAAAAGCCATCTATGAGAAACCCACAGCCAACAGCATACTCAATGGGCAAAAATTAAAAGCAATCCCCTTAAGATCAGGAACAAGGCAGGGGTGCCCTCTTTCACCACTTTTATTTAACATAGTCCTGGAAGTCCTAGCCACAGCAATCAGACAAGAAGAAGAAATAAAAGGCATTCAAGTTGGAAAAGAAGAAGTAAAACTATCATTATTTGCAGATGATATGATATTGTATATAGAAAACCCTAAAGTCTCAGTCAAAAAGCTACTGGACCTGATAAATAAATTCAGCAAAGTGGCAGGATATAAAATCAATACTCAGAAATCAGAGGCATTTTTATATGCCAACAATGAACAAGCAGAAAGAGAAATTAAGGAAACAATCCCCTTCACTATTACAACCAAAAAAATAAAGTACCTAGGAGTAAACTTAACAAGGAGACTAAAGACTTGTACCCAGAAAATTACAAAGCATTGATAAAAGAAATCAAGGAAGATACAAACAAGTGGAAGCATATACCATGCTCATGGTTAGGAAGAATAAACATCATTAAAATGTCTATATTACTTAAAGCAATTTATAAATTCAATGCAATACCAATTAAAATACCAATGACATACTTCAAAGATATAGATCACATATTACAAAAATTTATATGGAACCGAAAAAGAACATGAATAGCCTCAGCAATCTTAAAAAAGAAGAATAAAGGGGGAGGTATCACACTTCCTGATATCAAGTTATACTACAAGGCCATTGTACTCAAAACAGCATGGTACTGGCTTAAGAACAGGCATATAGATCAATGGAACAGAACAGAGAACCCAGAAATAAACCCACAACTGATATTTGACAAAGGAGGTAAGGAAATACAATGGAGTAAAGACAGCCTCTTTAACAAATGGTGTTGGGAAAATTGGACAGCTACCTGAAAAAAAATGAAACTAGATCACCAGCTTACACCACTCACAAAAATAAACTCAAAATGGATAAAAGACTTAAATGTAGGCCGTGAAACCATAAGCATCTTAGAAGAAAACATAGGCAGTAAGCTCTCTGTCATCTCTCGGAGCAATATATTTGCTGATTTATCTCCATGGGGAAGTGAAATAAAAGACAGGATAAACAAATGGGACTATATTAAACTAAAAAGCTTTTTCACAGCTAAAGACAGTAAGAACAGAATAAAAAGACAAACTACACAATGGGAGAACATATTTGACAATATGTCTGATAAGGGGTTAATAACCAAAATTTATAAAGAACTTGTAAATCTCAACACCAGGAAGACAAACAATCCAAAAATAGTAAAAAGAAATGAATAGACACTTCTCCAAAGAGGACATACAGATGGCCAATAGGCATATGAAAAAATGCTCAACATCAGAAATCATTAGAGAAATGCAAATTAAAACCACAATGAGATATCACCTCACACCAGTCAGAATGGCGCTCATCAACAAAACAACACAGAATAAGTAAGTGCTGGGGAGGATGTGGAGAAAAAGGAACCCTCCTACACTGCTGGTGGGAATGCAGACTGGTGCAGCCACTGTGGAAAACAGTATGGAGATTCCTCAAAAAACTGAAAATTGAACTACCTTTTGACCCAGCTATCCCACTTTTAGGAATATACCCCAAGAACACCATAGAATGGCTCCAAAAGGAGAAATGCACCCCCATGTTTGTGGCAGCATTGTTCACAATAGCGAAGATCTGGAAACAGCCCAAGTGTCCGTCAGAGGACAAGTGGATTAAAAAGCTTTGGTACATATATACTATGGAATACTACTCTGCCATAAGAAATGATGACATCGGATCATTTACAATAACATGGATGAACCTTGATAACATTATACGGAGTGAAATAAGTAAATCAGAAAAAACTAAGAACTATATGAATCCATACATAGATAGGACATAAAAATGAGATTCAGAGACATGAACAAGAATGTGATGGCAATGGGGGTGGGGGTGGTGTGGGGGGAGGGGGGAGGGGGCGAGGAAGGAGAGAGGGGGTGGGGGAGGGGAGGGGCACAAAGAAAACCAGATAGAAGGTGACAGAAGACAATTTGACTTTGGGGGAGGGGTATACAGCACAATCAAATGTCAAAATAATCTGGAGATGTTTTCTCTCAACATATGTACCCTGATTTATCAATGTCACTGCATTAAATTTAATAAAAAAAAAAGTGAGAAATCTTTTCTAGTAGATATTAATACCAATATACTTATGGGAATTACATTTGACTAATTTTCCCAATGTAATCTGTTTACTTAGAGATTACTTAATAATTATTATTTCATTTGATTTTTAACATATTTTATAAATTAAACTTTTTATATTTTCTAAACAAAAACTATAGAAAATATTAAACCATGGAGAAATATTTTGTTTTTATACTTGCTCACTGATATATGTTCTATTTTCTGTCTATTCTAGCTCCTAAATGACTTTTAGGACATACTGGATATCACATATTGTGTAAAAGGTGCCTTTAGTTTTGATCTTGTGGCAGTTTCCTGAGTACCTTCCTGAAGCTTGGTAATCAACTGAAATTTTGACAAAGGTCAAATAGGGACAGGGGACTAAAAGTGATAGTGCTGATATTCCAGCCAACTCAGAACATATTAAAACGGCAACCTACTAGATTACAGACCAGGGGTCCCCAAACTTTTTACACAGGGGCCAGTTCACTGTCCCTCAGACCGTTGGAGGGCTGGACTATAAAAAAACTATGAACAAATCCTTATGCACATTGCACATATCTTATTTTAAAGTAAAAAAATAAAACGGGAACAAATACAATATTTAAAATAAAGAACAAGTAAATTTAAATCAACAAACTGACCAGTATTTCAGTGGGAACTATGCTCCTCTCACTGACCATGAATGAAAGAGGTGCCCCTTCCAGAAGTGCAGCGGGGGCCGGATAAATGGCCTCAGGGGGCCGCATGCGGCCCGCGGGCCGTAGTTTGGGGACCCCTGTTACAGACCATCTACGTTCATTAACCTCTCTCTCTCTCTCTCTCTCTCTACACACACACACACACACACACACACACGAAGGCTACTATACACGTTACCATGTTAACTAAAATTTGTACTTTATTGGCACTGCGTCCTCACTTTGTACCATTCTGTTGTGCTCTCAGCTGCCACAACACAGAAGTATGTTCTGTCGTACTATGCCTATAGCAAAGCATTTTACATTTAGGGGGTTATTTATACATTCATATAAAAAATATGGATTTAATTTTTCAAATTCATATATTTAAGTTTTAATGGGGCTTTCTCTTAAATGAGATAAGTGATAGACATGAAATGCAGGGGTCTTAAATGTGCAATTATAAAATCTGATGAAATTAGACAAATGAATACACTCATATAACCAACAACTAAATCAAGATATAATTGGCATCACCTCAGAAATTTTTCTCATGTCCCTTTCTGGTCAATCCTAACCACCATAAACAACTATTTTTAACTTTATCTTAAAAGCTTAGTTTTTCCTATTCTTGAATTTCTGGCTTCTTTCACTCAACAAAAATGTTTTGGAGAATCATTTATATTTTTGTATCTACCGATAAAAATTCTAAGTATGCTAAGTATTATTCTATTTTGTAAATATACTATAACTAGAATGGATAAATTTATTGATATATTGTTGGGTCATTTCAACTTTGGGGATATTGTGAAATAAAGCTCCTTTATTCCAGTAAAAGTCTTTTTGTGAATATAGATTTTTAAAGTCTCTTAAATAAATACCTCGAGTATAAGTACTGGGTCATAGGATATACATAATTTTAAATTTTTGGAAAACAGCCAGAGAGTATTCCAAAGAACCTCTCCCAAAAGCAATGCATAAGAGTTCTAATTGTTTTGCATCCACCATCATCTAGTACTGCTTAACTTTTTAAACTTTGCTATCCAAAGTCAGTATAATTTTAATTTACATTTTCTTTATGACTAATGAATGATACCTTGTCATATTTTTGTCACTCATATACATTTTCATAAACATTTTTATCTACTATACTTATTTATAAACTTTTATGTTTTTCCTATTCATTCTTTGTATCTGTTCAATCTTTTTGTCTATATACTATTGGATTGTTTATCTAATTATTAGTTGTATAAGAATATTATATACACTTTCAAATCAGGTGCTTTGTTGGAAATATATACTGATAATTTTTGTCTAGAGGCATAAATTTACTTTGCATTTTATTTTTTATTAAATTTCTTGGGGTGACATTGGTTAACAACAACATTATATAAGTTTCAGGTGCATGCCTTTATAATACATTTGTAAATGCTATTGTGTGCCCACCACTTGAACCTTTTTTTTATCACCATTTTTTGAGTCCTTTTACCTTCCTCATCTTACCTTAGACCCCCATTCAGTCTTTTTTACAAGTTTTTTATTTGTTTTGTTTATTCATTTGTTGATTTTTGTTTTACATAACACATATTAGTGAAATCATATGGTTCTTGTTGTTTCCTATCTGATTTACGTCAGTTAGCGTAATAAAAAGAGATCCATCTTTCTTTCTGTCTGAGTAGTATTCCATTGTACATGTGTACCACATTTTTATACAATCATCTGTTTGAAGGAACTTGGGTTGTTTCCATGTCTTGGCTGTTGTAAAGAATAATTTTGCATTTTAACAGAAATTCCTCATTCGATGAAGTTCAATTATCTATCAAGACAGAGAGAAAGGAAGTTATTGTACTTAGTTCTTTAAGAAGATATTGTTCTGGCCATGGCCGATTGGCTCAGCGGTAGAGCATCGGCCTGGTGTGCGGGGGACCTGGGTTCGATTTCCGGCCAGGGCACATAGGAGAAGCGCCCATTTGCTTCTCCCCCCCCCCTCCTTCCTCTCTGTCTCTCTCTTCCCCTCCCGCAGCCAAGGCTCCCTTGGAGCAAAGATGGCCCGGGCGCTGGGGATAGCTCCTTGGCCTCTGCCCCAGGTGCTAGAGTGGCTCTGGTTGCAGCAGAGCGACGCCCCTGAGGGGCAGAGCATTGCCCCCTGGTGGGCAGAGCATCACCCCTGGTGGGCGTGCCAGGTGGATCCCATTCGGGCGCATGCAGGAGTCTGTCTGACTGTCTCTCCCCGTTTCCAGCTTCAGAAAAATACAAAAAAAAAAAAGAAGAAGATATTGTTCTATTTTTGTTTCCTACCATATAAATTTAACTTTCATTTAATTATATAATTTATCTCTAGTGGCCCATTAATATATGTATAGTATGAGATAAAAGTTACCCTTCTTTTCTACATATTTATCCAGCTGTTTCAGCACCATGTGCTGAGAAAACTATCTTTTTCCATTAAATTTTCTTTCCTCCTTGGGAACTTTGTAAAAAAAATTCTTTATGCATGTGCCTGACCTGTGGTGGCACAGTGGATAGAGCACTGACATGGAACACTGAAGATGCTGGTTCAAAACCTTGGGCTGGCCTGGTCAAGACACATATGTGATACTTCCCACTCTCCCTGCCTTTCTCTCTTTCTCCCTCTATAATCAATCAATAAAACCTTTAAAAAAATTATCTGAGTTAATTCTGTGGGTTTATCAGTGTTCTCTATGCTGTTCCATTGCTTTATTTATCTGTTCTTTCTCCAATACTACATTGCTCTGATCATTGTAAAATTATACCAAATCCTGGAATTAATAGTACAAGTCTTCCAATTTTGTTCATCTTTTTTTTAAAGATTATATTGGCCTTTCTAGGTGTCTTGCATTTTCATATATATTTTATAAGCAGTTTATCAATTTTGAGGTTTTAAAAAAAAATCATTGGTATTTCAATTGTCATAACATTGATATATAAATCAAATTACGGAGGATTGTCATTTTAACACTATTAAGCTTTCCAATCCATGAAGTTAATCTATTCCTCAATTTGTTTAAATCTCTTTAATTTATTCCAGCTATGTTTTATAATTTTTACTATAGAGATCTTAAAATTTTTTTCTTAAATTTATTTTGATTCTGTAGTAAAATAGTGTTTTAAATTTTTATTTTCTAATTGCTTCATGCCAGGATATAAAAACACACTACCTCTTTTATATTGATTTCATATCAGTGACTTTGCTAAAACATTTTCTGTTTGTAATTGTCTTTTATTACTTCTTTTTTAAACTTTACACCTTTCATTTCTTCTTCATTTTATTTACTGGCTAAGAACTCCAATATAATGTTGAATAGACATGGTAAGCATTTATGTTTTTGCATTATCTCTTATCTTAGAGAGAAACCACTCAATATTTCTCCTTCCAGTATAATGTTAACTGTAGAGTTTAGGTAGATGTACTTTACAATACAGTACTGATATTATTTGCCTGACACTGAAGATTTTCTTCTAGCATTTTCTAGAATGCAGGTAGCCTTCCTTTGAAATATCGCCACTTTCTTTTATCTAAAATACCATTTTTTTAGCTACCATTGTGAATGATAGCTTGAAGAATCTGTATATTTTCCTCCTTTAAAAGCTGTTGACCTTGACCAGGTGATGGAGCAGTGTATAGAGCAGGGGTCAGGAGGGAACCTTTTTGGCTGAGAGAGCCATGAACACCACATATTTTAAAATGTAATTCCATGAGAGCCATACAACGACCCATGTACGTTATGCATTATCCAATAAAAATTTGGTGTTGTCCCGAAGGACAGCTGTGATTGGCTCCAGTCACCCGCAACCATGAACATGAGTGGTAGGAAATGAAAGGATTGTAATACATGAGAATGTTTTATATTTTTAACATTATTTTTTTTATTAAAGATTTGTCTGCGAGCCAGATGCAGCCATCAAAAGAGCCACATCTGGCTCACAAGCCATAGGTTCCTGATCCCTGGTATAGAGTGTCAGTCTGGAATGCTGAGGATCCAAGTTTGAAACCTAGAGTTGGCTGACTTGCGTGTGGGCTCATCCAGCTTGAGTGCAGGCTCACCAGCTTGAGCACGGGGTCACCGGCTTGAGCATGGGATCATAAACATGACCCCATAGTCACTGGCTTGAGCCCAAAAATCACAGGCTTGAAGCCCAAGGTCGCTGTCTTGAGCCCAAGGTTGCTGGCTTGAGCAAGAGGTCAATGGCTTGGGTACAGCCCCCTGTCAAGGCAGATATGAGAAAGCAATCAATGAATAGCTAAGGTGCTGCAACTATGAGTTGATGCTTCTCATCTCTCTCTCTTCCTGTCTGTCTATACCCGTCTATTCCTGCCCCCCACACGCACACACTGAAAGAAAAAAAAAAGCTGTTGAGTTTTCATTTGATAGGTAGTTAAATTTCTGATAAATACTCTTAATCAATCCTTTAGTATCATGAAATTGTTATTTCTTAGAGTAGATCTCACTAAATCTGTCTTCAGCTCTAGATTATCAGCCCTAAGCTCGTTACCCTTACCCTTAAGTTAGGGCTTTTCTGAGGTCCTAACAGAATGTCCAGGGAGTCAGCAAGGTCTCTCCATTCTGGGGGTTGGGGGCTAGATTTCCCATGTTTCCCATGATTTGGCCCTTGGTTTAAAAGTAATGCCTGTGGTACCTGCTCTTTGCTAGATCTCAGAGCCTCAGCTTGCACAGGTAGAGCTCAAACTTGGAGTTCTGAAGAGGAGCCTCCCTATAGTTCCCTCATCGACAGTACCTTTCCCTGAAAACCCCAACTGTCTCAGAAGTAGCTAATGCTCTCAGCTTAGTTTCCACTCTCTTGCATTATGGCCCCTCAAAATGCCTCCACACCAGTGATGGGATTCAGCCAGTTTGCACTGCTTCAACAAAACCAATACCTAATTTTTGTTGAGTTCAGAGAACCAGTTGTTAAACTGGCACTTGTCATCAGGGTTCTCTGTAAGGAGGGTGCCCGGGCAGCTGCCCAATGTAGAAATCACAAATATACATTCCTTACTCTTTGTTAATGTTCATCTGTGCAAAAATGTACTCTAAGTGCCCGTAGTAATGTTCATTCCATCCATAGGTGAAAAAATTTGATGGAGCTATGCTTGTAATATTTATTTATTCACTTCAGAAAACTCATTATACCTTTGTAAGATTCCTACTCCTACAGTGAGAAGATGCTTAAGGATAAATCACACAGCCAATAATGCTCAGATAAAAGTGAAGAAAATTGCAAGTGAGGATTAATTGCAAGGATGCCAATTAAGAAGCAATATGGAGATAAATAATAGTTTATTGTTTTTTTGTCATGTATTATTTAATATTTTTTCATTACTATTTTAAAACTCTCTTTATAACATAATCTAGTTTTGTGGGCCTCTTTTATTGTTCTTAAGTATTAAATGCATGAAATAATAAACTACCTTTTGGTATATTGTTTTTTTTTATACTTAAAATGGTCATTAGGACAGAAAACTGGCTGTTAAATTATTTGAATCCCACCACTGCTCCATGCTGAAAATCTGGGCAAGTGTGGATCTCACTTTCTATTGAAGATATAAGCTTCTGTTTAATGTGCTAAAATGTTGCATCATATATTTTTTCCCACTTTCATAGGCTATGATAGATTGGTTCTATTTGTTCTTAACATCAAATAGACAAGACTAAGGCCAGTTAATCTGAAATGATCAGAAGAAAACAATATTATTTATATATTTTTAAATGTTTGAGCTAAAATTATACATATCAACTTAAAAAATTATTTTTCCCAGCCCTAGCCGGTTGGTTCAGTGGTAGAGCGTCGGCCTGGCGTGCAGAAGTCCCAGGTTTGATTCCCGGCCAGGGCACACAGGAGAGGCGCCCATCTGCTTCTCCACCCCTCCCCCCCTCCTTCATCTCTGTCTCTCTCTTCCCCTCCCGTAGCTCCATTGGAGCAAAAGATGGCCCGGGCGCTGGGGATGGCTCCTTGGCCTCTGCCCCAGACGCTAGAGTGCCTCTGGTTGCGACAGAGTGACGCCCCAGAGGGGCAGAGCATCACCCCCTGGTGGGCGTGCCAGGTGGATCCCGGTCAGGCGCATGCGGGAGTCTGTCTGACTGCCTCCCCGTTTCCAGCTTCAGAAAAGTACAAAAAAAAAATATTATTTTTCCCTTACTCATCTGCTCACTTATTTTTTACTATGAAACTAAAAATAAATAAATGTTTGCCTGTACCAGATGCGGTCTCCAAAGAATAAACAGTATTAAATCTATTCCTGGCCATTGACACTAATTCTTATGAAATATGTGAAGCCAACAAATAAAATAAAAATAAAGTAAGACTTTTCTAAATTTTATTTTTCCATAGGCTTATCAAATAAAAATGTAATTTTGTATGACTACATTCTACCATGGAAAAACACCTTTTTATTTTCTAAATATACCCCATTAGGATATATGATTTTTAGATTTACTGATAAATGCCAAGCTCTAAAGCAGATTGGCTGGTTCATTAGATTGCTTGGTACAAGTATAAAATTTTAAAAATAGTTTCCTTTAAATATTTAAGCACTTTTTAAACTATACAAACTAATACATTTCTGTGTCAAGAAATATCTTGCCTGACCAGGCGGTGGTACAGTAGATAGAGCGTCAGACTGGGATGTGGAAGGACCCAGGTTCGAGAACCCAAGGTCGCCAGTTTGAGCGTGGGCTCATCTGGCTTGTGCCAAAAAAGAAGCTCACCAGTTTGGACCCAAGGTCACTGGTTCGAGCAAGGGGTTATTTGGTCTCCTAAAGGCTCGCATTCAAGGCACATATGAGAAAGCAATCAACGAACAACTAAGGTGTCGCAATGAAAAACTGATGATTGATGCTTCTCATTTTCTCTGTTCCTGTCTGTCCCTATCTATCCCTCTCTCTGACTCTCTGTTCCTGAAAAAAAAAAATCTTAAACTAAAGCATTAACCTATATGTCCATAATAATATTTGTAGCAAATCTTTAAAAACTTGCATAGTATCTTAACCATTTCATCACACTCCATTTAATTTTTTTCCCAAAGTCAGCAGTTTTGTTGTTGTTTCGTGGGGTTTGTTTGTTTGTTTGTTTGTTTTCCATTATTCTAACATATAGGTCCTAGATTTCATATTAGGCTGCCTTTATCTCTCTCTCTCTTTATTTAAGTGAGAGGAGGGGAAATAGACTCCCACATACATCCCTGACCAGGATCCCCCTGGAAACGTGCATCTGGGGCTGACGCTGGACACTGGCTGTGCGAAGAGAAAAGGAAGAGAAGGGGGAGAGGGAGGAGATGGAGGAGAGGAGAAGCAGATGGATGCTGCTCATGTCTCTTGTGTGCCCCTACCAGGGATCAAACCCAGGAGGTACACACACTGGGCCAACACTCTATCCAATGAGCCAATAAGACAGGGCCTGCTTTTACCTCTTTAAAGAACTAGAAGGCGAAACGCAGGTTGGAAACCCTGGGCTTGCCTGGTCAAGGCACATATGGGAGTTGATGCTTCCAGCTCCTCTCCCCTTCTCTCTCTCTGTCTCTCTCTCCTCTCTCTCCCTCTCTGTCTCTCTCTCTCCCTCTCTCTCTCTCCTCTCTAAAAAATGAATAAATAAAATAAAATAAATAGTGAATTTTGCCTGACCTGTGGTGGCGCAGTGGATAAAGCGTCAACCTGGAAATGCTGAGGTCACTGGTTCAAAACCCTGGGCTTGCCTGGTCAAGGTACATATGGGAGTTGATGCTTCCAGCTCCTCCCCCCCTTCTCTCTTTCTGTCTCTCCCTCTCTTCTCTAAAATGAATAAATAAATAAAAAAATTTAAAAATAAAGAACTAGAAGGTTCTTTTGCAAGTACAGTTTGATAATTAAAGAGCAAAAAATTTTCAATTTGAAAAAGCAGAAATGACTGATACGGCATATTATCAAATCAAATGCAATCTTTGACACATAGAATTCACTTAACAAATGTTGAATAAATAAATAAGCTTTCCAACAGTACCTGAGCTGAGATTCAAATACACAAGATTCAAATGCAAGACTCCCCAATAGGTACTCTTAATGTCCTACCCTGAGTAATATTCCTAATCGCCTGCAAGGAAACCTAGTTTTAAAATTATTCTAAAATGGATATTATGATGTCCTCACCCACCATCCTTTGGATAAAGCATCAATTATTCATGAGAGCACAGCAGGAGCCTAGGAGTTGATTATCCTATTGTCTCAATTAAGGCATTTCCCCCACTAAGATCTCGTATTCAGGAGAGGAACAGAAAGCAGAGTGTGGAGCTGGTCCACTTGTAATTCATCAGCTCTTTTAACTGTACTGCTGTCATCGTGTCATCTGCCTCATTAATCTAATTTGGATTGTGATAACTGAATAAAAATATTGTCAGGTTTTCTTTTCTTTGACATTAATCTAAAGGCAGAAAACTTTTTGAAAAAAAATTAAAAATAAAAGCTATCAGGGGAAGAAGATGCATTATCATGAAGGTACACAATTTTATAAATTATACATGTTTCTGAACTCATTTTTAATGTTATATATTTAAACCAGAAGTAATTTCCTCTTTATTATACAGTTTTCTTTCTTCTGAATTATTTTTCAAATTCTACAGATTAGCAGATTACACTGTTTCTCAAACGTCAGACACACAGATCATTAAAATTCAATGGGTATTCAATAAAGGAAGACTAATACTTTTATGAGTAATTTTATAAATATAAAATCTACTGAAAATGTGATTCTTGATCCTTAATACCTAGTAAATATATAGTTTAACTCTTGCTGTAAGTAAATTTTAAACTCTACAAACACATTTTTTACCAAATGAAATATTCAAGACATAAAACTTATCTGAAAGTAATAATTCTATTTTAACGCCTACCAAAATATTTCTTAAAAAACATCTAAATATTTGTAGACGTTTTGCAAAAAATGTACATTTTGAAATATTGACTTTGACATGTTCAATTCATTTTAAGTTCATTTCAAAAGCAAAAAAAATGACATCTTGTATATATCATATAGCTTTAGTTTAATTCACCGTGTACACTACTGTCAGTTGTATTTATTTTTCCTATACACATGAAAAATCATAAACAAATGCTATTCTACAAGTTATTTGAAACATACTAAAATTTGAAATTCCCTAGAGGACAGTCACCAAATTTCATGGCTAATATCTTTACACTGCACATTCACATAATAGGAAACAGAGCTGTCATATTTACTTCATTCGACATTTATAATGAGATTTATATTTTTGCCCAGAAATTTAAGTTTTACTACAAATCAGATATGGTGAGACAATAAAAAATAAACATGAAACTTTATGAATTATTCCAAGATATGATTTTACCATAAAAATTACTTGACATCTGCAAGTAACTAAAGCACTGTCGCGCGCGAATTCACCTGAAACTAAAATTGATCTGTGGAGTAACTCTTTTTTGGGGGTTTTTTTTGTTTGGTTTTTTTTTTTTGCAACCCAATCAGCTTTATTTTATTTTTCCTTTTAATTGAATTTATTGAAGTGACACTGGTTAACAAAATTATACAGGTGTCAGCTGCAAATTCTACAATGCATCATCTATACAGTGTATTGATTATGTGTTCACCACCCAATGTAAAGTCTTCATGATCACTATTCACTTCTCCTACACTCTCCTCCACCTCCCTCAACCCCTTCCTTCTCTGGCAATCACCACACTGTTGTCTGTGTCATTGAGTTTTTTCTTTTTCTTTTTGATTTCTTTTTGAATCAATTCCTCCAATCTCCCTAGCCTCCCACCCCTGACAGCTGTCACCCTTCTCTCTGTCTATGAGTCTGTCTCTGTTTGCTTGTTAGTTCATTTTGTTCATTAGATTTGTGGGGTAACTCTCGACACAAAATTATGTCTGGATGATTTATTATAGTGATATAATCAGAAATTGGGAGATTTCCTTGGCATGCATGAATGTATAAACACATCATTTACTGTAAAGATGAGTGTCTCTTACTTGCTTTAAGATTTTTTGTTGTTGTTGAATTACCCGGTTGATAGCAATAATGTACAGTGGGCTCTCTGTATTGTCACATTCAAATAACCATGGTCTGAAAATTTTTAAGTTTTTTTTGGTTTTTGTATTTTTCTGAAGTTGAAAACGGGGAGGCAATCAGACAGACTCCCGCATGCGCCCGACCGGGATCCACCTGGCATGTCCACCAGGGGACGTTGCTTCGTTGCAACCAGAGCCATTATAGCACCTGAGGCAGAGGCCACAGAGCCATCCTCAGTGCCCGGGCCAACTTTGCTCCAATGGAGCCTTGGCTGCGGTAGGGGAGAGAGAGACAGAGAGGAAGGGGGGGGGGTGGAGAAGCAGATGGGTGCTTCTCCTGTGTGCCCTGGCTGGGAATCGAACCCAGGACTCCTGCATGCCAGGCCGATGCTCTACCACTGAGCAACCAGCCAGGGCTGTCATGGTTTGAAAATTTTTAAAAATATATTACTTTGTTGCTAAAGTGTACTACATAGTTAAGCCTAGGATGATTTTGTCTATACTGAACATATACAGACTATTTTTCTTGTCTTATTTCTTAAACAACACAGTATGAAGTATTTGGGAGGAAGGACATCAAATCCAGTTTTTCCTTCTCCTTGACCCCATCCCCACTATTCACAGAGCATGTACTTCATTGTTTTAGGTTTTATAAGTAATCTAGATATAATTTAAACTATAAGGGAGAATGTGTGCAGGTTATATGCAAATACTACTAACAGGCTTGAGCATCTGCATGTGTGGATTTTGGTATTGTGGAGTGGGGGTGGGGGTCCTGAAACTAATGCTCTCATCACACAAGACAGAAGATGATTGTTCTATTACCTTAAAATTATATTCTTAAATAGCCAATATACTTACTTGGATTAAAATATGAGCTTAGCTATTATAAAACCACAGCAGAAGCCCTTTAGAGAAACACAGGGAAGTAGGAATTGGTTTCGCATCACACAGGAGAGAGACTATGGTGCTCTGTCCCTCAGTGATTTGGAGGGTATGCTCCAAACTTCTGGGCTTTATCAAATTTCTCCATGTCATCCTCTTAGAAAACATATATTGTACCACTAGGCAACTCTTTCAGCTTCTCATTCTCGCATTTTTATAGCATGAAATATTCGGAAAGAAGGACACCAAATCCAATTCCATTTCTCCCAAACACCACCTCTCACCCCCAACATACTGAGGCACAGAAAATCTCAGAGGAGGCAAAGCTATCTCTGGAGAGAGTTTCATAAATTTACAGAGCCTTGACATTTAGCAAGAGGAGCAACATAAGAATCTCTCACTGGGAAGAATTGCTTTGGGCCCCACATTGTCTTTAAATAGCCACTAGACTAAATCTCTGTGAATATAAACTGGTCATTCTTTAGTTTTTACAAGAACTCACATGAAATACTGTTATTCAGCAAAATTTAACATGGAAAAGGAAGACAATATTAAAGGCATTGTCTCGATATTATTGAATGATTTACTTGCTGCTCCATAATTGAATCAATATATATTTTAAATGTCATATGCCAATAGTAAATACCAGTACTAATTGGATAATTTTTATTTGATTAATATTTTACTTATTATTACTAAAAACACATGGTAGTTGCTAATGATGGGTCTCTTTATATATTAGAGAGAAATGATGCCCAAAATAGACAAAAAGTTGGCAACCTGAAGGGGTCATGATAACATTATTTACACCCTCACTTAAGAAACTATAATAGTTCCTCAGTTTCTCCACTTCAATAGTTGATCATTTTTTATAGTATGCATCCTGTCTTCAACTAAACTTACACTTTTATCCACATATTTATTACTATTACCTCTCCCTAATCATGTGCAAATGCCCAGTTTTTCTTTTATTACTTATCCTAACACTAATTTAAATATTTCCCTCAATGTCTGTTCTTTCATTTCAATGTGTGTTTTTTTAATGGAATGGGTTCTACATCATGGCTCTTAAATTCAAATATTTTCATTCCTAGTAGGTATGGACAACTATCTTAGTGTTGTTTCATTTACTGAAAGCCCAAATATTTATATATTTAAATATGCAATATTTAAACATATGTTATTATTTTTTGCCTAAATTTTTATTATATGTAAACATTAGCTCATCTTTTATAATTATTATAGGTAGATTATATTTTCATGACTTTTCTTTTAGGAAGTAAATATTTCTAGAGAAAAGGTCATTTCAAGATGAAATCACTGCTGTAAAGCCAGGAAGAGGGAAGTAACCACCGACAGCTAACTGGGGATCAGACCTGTCCCAGGTGCTGTACAGCCACAATCCCATTATCTCAAATAATGGAAATGACAGTTTCTGTTTTATACATGTGGAACTGGAGGTTCCAAGAGATTTACTTACTCAAGTTGGCACAGCTAGCAAGTAGTGGACTGAGATTCAAAGTAGATGCATTCTAAAAATACATTGGAGACCTTCTAGTTCTCCATACTACTTCCAAGATAAAAATCTGTGAATTAGGCCTGACCTGTGGTGGCGCAGTGGATAAAGCGTCGACCTGGAAATGCTGAGGTCGCTGCTTCGAAACCCTGGGCTTGCCTGGTCAAGGCACATATGGGAGTTGATGCTTCCAGCTCCTCCCCCCTTCTCTCTCTCTGTCTCTCTCTCCTCTCTCTCCCTCTCTGTCTCTCTCCTCTCTAAAAATGGATAAATTAAAATAAATAAATAAAAATAAAAATCTATGAATTCTCTTCTCATTCTTTCCCTCTCAGTCCAGGCAGACTCAATGCTTCCTGTCATATTAACTATTTTGTCATGTGTCCATTTCTATTTTGAAATAAAACTCTTTGACTATGTATTCTCCATTCTAAAATATTAATATAAAGTTTCCAAAATATCAGTATAAAATCATTATTATACAGTAATTTATAGGTACACTAGAAACAGAGTTTTACCTTGCCAGACACACAACAGCCCCAAATGCAGGCTGATACAGTTGCCTTGTCATCAGCAATATTATTTATAAACATGAAAAATAGCACTTCTTAAAATCCCAGATAAATACAAAGGGTACAAAATTCATTAACTTATAAGATGGATACGTTAATGGAGAAATCAATGTATGAAAAAAAAGGAAAAATATTTTCTATTTTTAAGTTAAATGGGTTCATAATCTAGATTTTTGATGTTTGACCTATGGGAATGTTCAATAGGGGACTAGAAATTTGTGTAAGAAGCAGGAAATTTTATTTTGTTTAGACAATCCATTATTATAGGGTACCTAGCATGCCACTTAGAAAATATCAGTACTGTACCTCAGTATTTTGTGAAATAAAAACTGCACTCCAAAATTTAAAAAATGGACTGTTAGGGCAAATCACATCACTGCTATAGTTTTTTAATAGAGATCACTAATATTCTCAGTGAAGAGTGTTTTTTTAATTCCAGAACAGTTATTTTTCCTTAGAAGGATAAGTGATTCTAACATATGCAGTGTAACTCTTAAGCCATTATTTTTAAAACAACTTTTTAAAGACATTAATTTACCTTTCTTAATCAAAACTGTTGGTGTAGCCTAAGTTACATGTGGGCTTCCCTGTGTAAGGCAGAAAATTTCTCCTTTCAACCAGAATGGTTCTTTGTGTATATTTCTATAACACTGCCTGTAAAACGTTCTGTTTGTTGTTCTGTTTCCTGGAAGACCACCCTACAGTAGGAATAAATATCCTGCAAGAAAAATCAGCTGAGTCCTGGTTCTGGTTGGCCAGTGGCTGGCACTTCGCTGTAATCATTCAAAGGCTAAAAGAATGCAGATTTTTAAACAAAGAAAAACTGCATCCCATCCCATCCCTGTCACTACGTTTTATTTGTCGTTCAGAAATAACACATCACACTTAACTGATTGGTACACTGTTCATAATTCAGTATGTTCATACTACTCATAAAGTCAATATAGATATATACATAAATGAAAGTCCCAAATGATGGGTGGAATCACAGTGAGAAGAAAGTCCTTGTTTATCTCATGTCCCGATGTGAGCCTGGGGTTGAAAACAGTGCCTGCTGCAGATCTGGAGCTTAACAAGTATGTGCTGCTAACCTGAGCGCTGGAACTTTAGGCTGTGACCAGTGGAGTCCACAGAGGGCTTCAATGCAAGGCATGCTATTATTTCCTAGTTTTCAACTTCATTTTCTATGAGATCTCTTGTTTCTCAGCTTTAAAATGTTATGATTCTAAATATGAGCCATGTATCAAGTGTGACAAAAGCCATGCGGCCAAAGATGCTGCGCGAGTCATTCTTTTCCCTTTCTTTTCTGGGAGAAGGTTGAAGAGTTAAATCGGCTCTTGAAGGTCATCTAGTTTGAGCAGGATCCCCTCTAAACCTGCACTAAGAAAACGTGTAAACACTGCTCTAATATCTTTGGGAACAGCAGGTAAACACTACCTGTAACAGTCCCCTTCATTCTGGACAGCTGGGGCTGTCACAAAATCCTTTCCTCATCTTGAGCTCAGATGTGATTACCAATAATTTAGCACTATTTCAGATTAAATTTCATCATACCTCTATGTAAAAGCGGTTCAAATATTTGAGAATAATGATTAGCTCACTGTATTTTTCCCTTTTCCGGGTTAGTAAATATTTATTATGAGTCAACTATATGCCAGACACAGTGCTGAGGATTGAGTATACAGCAAGGAGAAAACTGACAAAATCCTTGTCCTTAGGGGGTTTATAGTCTACCGGTGAAACTATAATAACAATGACTAAGGATTAATAAAAATATAAATAACATCAGATGTCAACTGCCATCTTATGTACGTACATATATATACACAGATTGAGGAAAGGCTCTCTGAGAAAGTGATAATTTAGAAAAATAAGAGTTAAGCCACATATGTACATGGTGGGCAAAAGTAGGTTTACAGTAGTGAGTATATGAAACCCAGAGTTTATTCTTGTATTATTATTTATTACTGTATTATTTTCCATATGAAAAACTATAAGTTTTGCTTTTGTACACTATTGTATATTAGGGAAGGAACTTGTTGGTAGTATGGATGGCTAATGCAAAGGCCCTGGGGCAGGATGGTGTTTGGTTTGTTCAAAAACAAATAAAATAAGCAGACTACAGTCAAGTGAGCTGCAGGAATAATTACAGGAAAATGCAGGATAGCTAGCAGAAACTGGATTACTTAGGCCCTTTAAGGATAGAATAAAAGTTTGGACTTCATTCTATGTGGAGGAAAGCTTTGAGAGTTCCTTCAAATGCTCTTGAATAAATTAAATTAAATAGAACACTCTTACAACCTGTATTTTCTTCCTATTGAATTTTTATATAAATGCCATTTAAATCATGGGTACCAGAAGTTTAATAAAAAACTATCTCAGATTTATCTAATTAACAATTAAAATAAAACTGTTTCCATACTACTATTGATAATCTACTCTAATAATAAAATTTACATTTGTATTACATTAAATAGTGGGTCTATCAATTGGTTTCCTTTTAAAATGACAATAAAAGAACATTTTGAAGCTTTTCACAGCGTACATGGTAACTGTCAAGATCTCACGTCAACAGAGTATTTTTCTTTTTGTTTCTGACCCGGAGCAGAACCTCAAGTTTAGTTCTAACATATCCTCTTTTCTTGGATAAGCTGAATTCAAATCCCAGCTGCCATTTACTAGGTGTAACCTTGACCAAGTATTTAACTTTTCTGTATTTTATTTATCTGTAAATGGGGTTCATAATAGCATTTATACCTTAAGTAAATTATCGAGGATTAAATGAAATAATAGATACAAATTACTTAGAATATGCCTGGTGAGTAGAAAGCCATACATAAAATAAACTATTTTCACTTGACAGGAAACCTATGCATATATGTATTTTTTCCATTTATATATTATGTACATTATTGATTTTATATGTATATTTAACATTCTTCCTTGTAAATTTCTAATTGGGGTGCTGGACCCCAATTATACATGCATACTCCAGTTTCTCTACACTACTCAAGTCATTACTCTATCCCACAGAGCTCCACTGTCCTGAATCCTATTAACCTTATCCAGCTAAGCCTCACTCTGTGCACGTATTTTCCGCCATCCCCTTCTATTTGCAGGAATCATGCTCTTTTCCAAGGAAAGCACTCACAATAATACTTACTTGTCAGCAGCATTGCTATATATTACAATCTGTGTATTTATGATCATAAACTCTTTCACCCAATATTGACATAGCATCTAATGAAACTTGTATCTGTAGGCTGTTTGCATTGGTGGTTAGTAGATTAAGTTCCAATCTCGTCTTCTTAACTTACTAGTTGTGTGGCTTTGTGCATTTTATTGTGCCCCTCTGAGTTTCAACATCCTCATCAGGAAATGGGGATTAATAAACAGGATATATTTTAAAAGTTTTTAATTATATATACAATAAACTTACAGGGTATAAAATGGTTCAATGGCAAATTATATGTACAGCATCTAGTATTTGTGGATTGCAAAGCAGGTACATGGTAAAAGATACTTATTGCCTAAGTTATCATTTGGATCTTTCTAACAGGCTATAAACTTACATTTTTGTGCCCTATACTTTTTTTATGTTTCTGAGAGCACAGAGCATAGTGGCATGAAACATTAGTATTGGATCTGTTTGCATCTCTAAATAATTTAATAGAATAAGGAAAAGGAAAGCTGTTTGTAATTTTCTTCTCGCGAAGAATTTCCTTTCCCCATTCCAAGCAGCTACACAGGTCTTTGTGCTACCTTTCCCTTCTGGGGATGATTGTATTTTATGACAGAAAACACAGGTTGCCTGCAGGCAACCTCCCTTCCTGGCCCTTTTTAGGGCCTATAATTTAGTGTCATTGAGGGGGTTGTGTTAGGAACATCCGAGTTGAGAGAGAGAGAGGCTAACACTTTTGATGGGAAGTAGGAGGGAACAGTACAAGACAGAATAGAAAGATTTCCCAAGAGCATGGAGGGGAGTCCAGAGCCAGTTCCTTCATGGAGGTAGAGAATAATAGTGTTGTTGGAAGGGGTATGGAACGTGGGCTCCCAACCCTACGGAATATACTGGAATATTTTTGGAGAGGGGGATAAATAGCAGAGTCAATGGACTTTAAAGGAATCCATGAATTTTGAAAATAAAGAGATCTTATTTTCTTAACAAGACTTCACATCATGACTTAAAATATGTGCATATATAATTTTGATGAAATGAAAGTCAATCTAAAAGAAGTACTACAAAAAGTACTTGTTGTGGTTATTGTGTTATTAGTTGTAAAGCCAGAAGCCACGGCCAGGGCCACCATCAGAGCAGCTCGGCCCATGCAGGTTCGCATTGGATTCGGACAGTCGGTAAAGAAACAGCGAAGCCACAAACTGGTGGGCCATAGTCTTTAATTCTAGCTTGCACCCGGCGGGCAAGTATAAACACACACTGGGCTCCAAAACCCAGTCACATTCAGTGCTCACAAAGCTACTGACTTATCCGAGTTTCCTAGAATCAAAGGTTTCTAGCTCACCAGCCTTATTCTCCTCAGTTCCCCATCTACCCTCACTACATTGAAATTGATCTAATTCAGGAAGCACGCTATAAAAAAATCTTGCTTTACAAATAATAGGTGTTCAATTTAAAAAAAAGGAAGAAAGACAAGCAGAAAATTTGGAATTTATTTGGAAGTTACAGAAAGGAAAGAATAAAATATTAAAATCATGAAAAATTTAGTTCCCAGAAATTAAGCTAATTAGAAGGTTAGTTAATTTTTCTCAGGCATTTTTTTTTAAAGATTTTATTTATTGATTTTAGAAAGAGGAAAGAGAGAGAAAAAGGGGTGGGAGGAGAAGCAGAAAGTAGCAACTCATAGTTGCTTCTCTTATGTGCCTTGACCAGGTAAGCTTGAGGTTTTGAATCAATGACCTAAGCATTTCAGGTTGATGCTCTATCCATCCACCACCACAGGTCAGGCTCTTCTCGGGCATTTTTGAGACACACTTTCAAAACATATGCATAAGTAGTTGTATATTCCTCCACGGTAGATTGACCCACATCCATATTATATTCCTTACTCTTTTCTCTGTTAGAATCTTAGGGCTTACGTTGATTTATAGAAAATCATTATACACTTAGTACGAAATGTTTATATTTTATACTTATCTGAATTTTTAAATCAATTAATTGTTGATATTTTAATTCTATTCTTCTTTTCTTAGGCAGGGAAACTATCAATAATTGCTGATTTGTGATATAGTTAAATCTTGGTATTTTCTCCAAGATTTCCCCCCATTTTTATTAATAGTAGAATGTCTTCCTCTAATGAGTGAATCAAAATCAACATTATATGTACAGCATTATGACTATATTAACAATATTGTATTGTATATTTGAAAGTTTCTAAGAGAATAGATCTTGAAAGTTTTACCAGAAGAAGAAAATTTTATAACTATGTGTGGTGATGGATGTTAACTAAATGAACTATGCAATATATACATATATCACATTTTGCAATATATACATATATCACATTATTATGTTTTAAACCTAAAACTAATATGTTATATGTCAAAAAAAACCATTAATAAGTTAATTAATCCATTCTGATTTGTAAGTATGCATTTATTGTACATTAAATTATTACTCATGGTACTACCTGCTTCATCCCACCCAGGATATGAATTATCTCTTTGTCCATTCTATCAGTGCTATAGACACTACCTGCCTACCTATTAATCACTTAGAAGCCATGTAGGTTATCAGGTTGACTGTCACAGTGACTTAGTGTTCGTGTTCAAATAACCCTTATTTTACTTAATAAGAGCCCCCTAAAGCAACAGTAATGATGTTGGGCACTTTGAATATGCCAAAGAAAAGAAGAAGTAAAATTCTACCTTTAAGTGGAAAGGTACGTATACATAGGGGGTAAAGTAGTATATACAGGGTTTGGTACTTTCTGTGGTTTCAGGCATCCATTGAGGGTTTTCAAATGTATCCCATGAAGATAATAGAGGACTACCATGTATACAAACACTAGACTGCTTCTAACACATTCACATTATAATATAATACTTGGTAGGACTATACCATATATAATAAAATTTGTAGAAAGATTTTTTTTTTGTGGTGAGACAGACAGAGTCAGAGAGAGGGACAGATAAGGACAGATAGACAGAAATAGAGATGAGAAGCATCATTAGTTTTTCTTGCGACACCTTAGTTGTTCATTGATTGCTTTCTCATATGGGCCTTGACCATGGGGCAACAGCAGATCGAGTAACCCCTTGCTTAAAGCCAGCGACCTTGGGTTCAAGCTAGTGAACTTTTTGCTCAAACCAGATAGTCCACGCTCAAGCTGGCAACCTTGGGGTCTCAAACCTGGGTCCTCTGCATCCCAGTTCGACACTCTATCCACTGCACCACTGCTTGGTCAGGTGGTAGAAAGATTTTTAAACTTCCTGTTCTCCTAGATCCTAGCTAATTTTTATTTCAAAATAAATTTTAGTATATTTGCAAAGACACAATTAAGAGTTTTAACTGAAATAGTAAATCTACTTGCATTTAGAAAGACAATATTTACATCTCACTTTTCATTCAAAAACTTGTTTAGTTCTAAATTTATTTTTAATTTATGTAAGATTTAGTCATAAAGATTATACCCATTCTTGCCACAGGTTCCAATTAAACATTTTACACTATTACATTGGTGTTTGGTTTTGTTTTTACTGTCATTGAAATATAATTTTTTTATTATTTCTGATTGTTGTTTATATTCAAGAAATCTGTGTATTTTTATTTTTGTACATTTAGCCAAACTAATTTGTTTTAGTATCTTTTCAATTGATTCCTAAAATAGGCAATAATATTAACTGTGTATAGTTAGACTTGTTGCATTTTCAGAATTTCTAGACATATCAATTATTGATGGTGATAATTAGCACACTTGTTTTTGCTGTTGTGGTTTTGAGGTTTAGTTTGTGTTTTTTTTAGGCCTTTAGAGTTGAAATGTTTGCTGTGGATTTGTGACAGATGTTACTGTATGAGTAAAATACATTTCTATTCCTAGTTCTCTCTCTTTCTGCAACTCCCACTCCTTCTTCCTCTGCTTCTTCCTCACAACAAAAGAATCAGAAATTTAATTTTATTATCTGTCATTAAATTCTATAAAGAGCATTGATGTAGCAAGAGCAGCCAGTTTGAGCAATCCATGCTAGGTCCAAGAAAGAAAGGGATTCATTAAAGACAATAATAAAACCAACTATAAAGACATTCTGCTTTTTATTATCACCATGCTCCAGCAATTCTAAGTCATGTCAGTAATAAAGTCCTTCTCCAAGAAAAAAAAAATTTGTTAATTAAAGTTCAAAAAGTTGTTACTGAAAAAAAAAGTTGTTATTGTTACTGTTGTATTTTCATAATGTATATGTAAGCTTCAAATCAGCACATTTTTATTATTTATCCTTTAATAAAATAAACTTAGCATTATGTGGAAGTTAATGTAGAGAACTGCTGGTTATATAGTCAAACCCAATGTACATGGTAAGAACTTCAGCCATATTTTTTCTTTACAATCAGTTATCATTATTTATACAAAATCTACTATTTAATGCAGGAATATGTAATACCACATAACTTGCAGACACTAATAGCACCAAAAACAAGTTGAATAATTCTAAATGATTATGAACTTCAGAAGTTTTTACCAAATATAATATAATTTTATTATACATTTTCTGGTAAAAACATTTTAGAAGAAAAATTTCAAATATAAAACCTTTTGAAAGACATGAGAAGTAATTCAAAGAAACACAGACAGACAGCATTTGAAATTCTGGAAAAGCAAAATAAGATGTTTGAAAATATCAAACTAATTTATATTTATATTTAAGGCTTTCCTTTACTTTGTATATCTATTGCTGCATATGAAAAGAAATTCTTAAATTTAAATAATTTTTTATCAAGTAGAAATAAAGACAGATTGACAAAAATGGCAATGCTACTACAGAACATAAATATACAAAGATTATTATTTTTTAAATAATTTATTTTACTTTATTTTTTTGAAAGACAGAGAAAAAGAGAGAGAGATAGGAACATTGATTAGTTCCCATATGGGATAAAACCAACAACCTCTGTGCTTTGGAGTTATGCTCTAACCAACTGTGTTATCTAGCCAGGACACAAAAATTATTTTTAATAAAATCATTGACAAATTTGCAGTCTAGAAAACAGAAACTCTAATGGTATTTCTTAAATACTATATTTATCCAATGAGTTGATATTGATTAGTATTCTTTTTTTTCTTCATTTCAAAAATGCACTATGTAATGTAAAAATGTTAATCCAAACTCCTTTTTTTACTATACTATATATTTTTTATTTTAGTGACATACATCCATATGTATCTATGTGCATATTTCATGAATATATATAATTCAATAAAGAAATATTTTCTTTGTGATATTATTTTACTGGATTCATTTCATGATTATTGATAATAATTTATCACCTAACCTGTGGTGGCACAGTGGATAAAGTGCTGCCCTGGAACGCTGAAGTCACTGGTTCAAAATCCTAGGCATGCCTAGTGAAGGCACATATGGGAGTTGATGTTTCCTGCTCCTCCCCCCACCTCTCTAAAATAAATAATTTTTAAAAAAGCAGAAGTAAAAAAATAATTATTTATCATAAAGGAATGAAGTGCTAAAGTGATCTACTCTGATTATTTAATATTCTAGGTAAACCATTAATTAAGAATATATAATTCATTTAATTGATAGATTCCCTGATTCTCAATTCTTTCATTTCTAGGATCAAACTCAACAGTAAACATAAATGATTGTTTAAAATTACTCATTTTCAATTTTCAAGTTGTTGATTAATATTTTGATTTTGATTTGTAAATAATTTTAACTAAGATTTCTGCCATGCAATAAAAGATCTCTTCCTTTTACGTATTTTTCTCTCTAAGTTTACTAATTTATTAAAAATTATTATGTAGCCACTTTTTATTATTCAGGACCCGTTAATGTAGCATTTGCTTTTCTGTTTTTAATTTTGTTGTTGTTGTTGTTCATCACCCCAAATGGCATATCCAAATCTTTAAAGAAATAATGTTTTGATCAAATTTTCAATAACTACCATTTGTTTACCTACTCATTTTTCTAATTTCTAAGCTACCTCATTAATATTTTTAACTTATTAACATAGAGTTAATGTAATAATCTATACAGTGTTATATCTATATTTATAATTATATATCATTTCTTTTTTTTTTTTTTTTTGGATTTTTCTGAAGCTGGAAACAGGGAGGCAGTCAGACAGACTCCCGCATGCGCCTGACCGGGATTAACCCAGCACACCCACCAGGGGGCGATGCTCTACCCATCTTGGGGCGTCGCTCTGCCTCAATCAGAGCCATTCTAGCGCCTGAGGCAGAGGCCACAGAGCCATCCCCAGCGCCCGGGCCATCTTTTGCTCCAATGGAGCCTTGGCTGCGGGAGCGGAAGAGAGAGACAGAGAGGAAGGAGAGGGGGAAGGGTGGAGAAGCAGATGGGCGCTTCTCCTGTGTGCCCTGGCCGGGAATCGAACCCGGGACTTCCGCACGCCAGGCCGCACTCTACCACTGAGCTAACCGGCCAGGGCCCTCTTTTAATTTTTTTATTTTTATTTTGATAATGTTTGCCTGAAACTTCTTGATGACTTGGTCTTATAAATGAACAGTTCTTAGATTAAGTAATTCCACAGTTTGTTTTTAAATTCAGAAACTTTTGTTTTTATGTATGGCATCTTTTTTGAATTGAATGGGGCATATTGGACAGAATGCATTATTTATTAATCTACATCTATTCTTTTTTCTTTTAACAAAAGCTCTAAAGGCATAAATTTCACATACAGTATAGCTTTGGCAACTACTCATATTTTGATAAATTTCCATGTCTGAAATTTTCTAAATCTTACTTCTTAAACATCAAATTTCTTTAAGTCAAGAGATTTAGTTTACAAAAGATGATTACATATATTTTATATTTTATAAATATTAATTGTAAATATAGTGTATGAAAGGTCTGCCTCTCTAGAGTATACTTTTATATATAAAACCTGCTATTAGTTTGAAGGCTTTTGACAAACGAAGAGGTCTCCGCCCACTATCACAACCAAGGTACGGAATTGTCCCATCACCATTTGCAGCTCCATTGTCAACTTCTTGCCTACCTTTCCTCCCTGGCCAACACTCATCTGTCCCTCATCTCTGTAGTGTGCTTTTCATAGATTTTCATATGAATAAAATTATACAGCATGTAATCCTTTGAATTGAATATTTTCTTAGAAAATTGTACTTTATGTTTATTTATATTTTAACATATATCAGTAGTTATCTCCATCTTGTTATTAAGAATTCTATTGAATGGAATTGACACTATTTAACCATTTATCCATTGAAAGACATTTAGTTCTTTATACTTTTGGGCAATTATCAACAGACCTTCTATAAACATTCATGTACAGGTTTTTGTGTGAACCAAAGATTTCATTTCTCTAAGGTAAATACCTAGAAGTGAGATTTTGGGTCACGGTGACAAGTGTGTGTGGAATATTATAAAAAACTGCCAAGATTTTTTCAAATTGGCTGTACCTTTTTTTTTTTTTTTTTTTTTTTGTATTTTCTGAAGCCGGAAACAGGGAGAGACAGTCAGACAGACTCCCGCATGCGCCCGACCGGTATCCACCCGGCACGCCCACCAGGGGCGACGTTCTGCCCACCAGGGGGCGATGCTCTGCCCCTCCGGGGCATCGCTCTACCGTGACAAGAGCCACTCTAGCGCCTGGGGCAGAGCCCAAGGAGCCATCCCCAGCGCCCGGGCCATCTTTGCTCCAATGGAGCCTTGGCTGCGGGAGGGAAAGAGAGAGACAGAGAGGAAGGAGGGGGGCAGGGGGCGGAGAAGCAAATGGGCGCTTCTCCTATGTGCCCTGGCCGGGAATCGAACCCGGGTCCCCCACACGCCAGGCCGACGCTCTACCGCTGAGCCAACCGGCCAGGGCTGGCTGTACCTTTTTGCATTCCAACAAGCAATTCATAGCACTCCAAATTCTTGTTTGCACTGGTATTATGAGGGTTTTTTTGTTTTGTTTTGTTTGCTTTTTAAAATTCCCATTTTGGCCATTTTTATGTTGTGTAGTGGTATCTTTTTATAGTTCTTATTAGCATTTCCCTAATGACTGATGATGTCGAATAGGGTTGTATGTGTCTCTATGGATTATCCATATCTTTTATAGATTTAAAAACATATATCATTTGATTAGAATTGAAATAGTCCCTGGAATCTCAAAAAAAGTATATTCTCTACAAAATTTGATACATGTCAATATATTTCCAAGTATAATCTTTTAGAAGTGTCAATTCATTCACCTTTATTAATGGTATTATTTAAGTATATTTCTTTTGTGTGTGGGAGTTCTGTTATGCAATTTTATCTGTAGTAAGATTTTATACTGTAATTTGTTTCTACCAATTTTTATTTACACTTCTAACAATTTTTGTTTTATGTATCTTGATTTATTACTTTCTATACAAAGTGTTACAATGCCAGAATTTTGTTGAATTTTATATAGTTTGTGATCATAGAGACTTGTTCTATTTCATATCATTTATTTTCCCTCACATCCTAGACTTATTAAGATAAAATTCTGATGCCCGCTTTCTTCTGCTTGTATTCTGCTGAATGCTTTCCTCTTAAATTCAGAATTTAACTAATTATTTGATTGTTACTTCAATCAAATAATTCAATTTGATTGAATTATTTTTTCAGTTAGCACCCTATTGTACTAAAATTTGGATTTCTAACTTTACTTAAGTGTCTTTTCAGAACACTAGTCTATGATATACTATTGAAACTCAAAAAGTTATTATGTATGATTCAAAAGTTTTCAAAGCTAAAAGAGGCTGATACAATGATGAGCATGTATACAGGAAAATACAAGGTTTAGATCCTATATTTAGTTAAAATAAAAATACCCTGATACCTTCTCATAACCTCAGACATAGCTATCAACCTAGAAGGTGCTAGAGATCACAGTGATGAAAGGAAGTTGTTAATACTCCACATCACAGTGACCTTTAAATAACTACCAAAGACAAAAAGTGACTCAAAGTATCTTAGGATGCTGTGAAAAAGGCTTAGACTCATAAATCAAACTTGATACTAAACTAGAAAGTACATAATTTGTGGGTAAAAGTTAATGATTGCTAGTCAATTAAATAATAATGTGCTCGTTGACCTAGTATTCCCTTCCTCCAATGCAAAAAATGCCACCTTTCAGTAGTATATTAATTGAGGAATTTTATGTCTATCCCATCCCACTTTTTCTTTGGTCATATGTAAATTTATTTTTGATATTCAAATTATAAAAGATCATCAGGGCATAAGGTTTTTTAAACCCAATTGATTTGTATTCTCCAACTGTGGTTCCTTGAAGACCATGACTTTCTCATTTTTCTTAATTTTTAACCCAGCTACAGTATACCTTTGGGCATTTCTTTCTAAAATGGAACATGGGTGGCATGTTTTCCAAACCCTTAAATATCAGAAAAAGATTGTTATGACTGTTACAAAAAGTAAAATGTCAGCCTGACCAGGTGGTGGCACAGTGTATACTACATTGGCCTGGGATGCTGAAGACCCGGGTTCCAAACCCCGAGGTCACCGGCTTGAGCGTGGGATCATAAACATGACCCCATGGTCAATGGCTTGAAACCCAACATCGCTGACTTGAGCCCAAGGTCAATAGCTTGAGCCCAAGGTCGCTGGCTTGAGCAAGGGGTCACTGGCCCTGCTGAAGCCCCCCTCTACACCATCTAGGCAGATATGAGACAGCAATCAATGAACACCTAAGGTGTCGCACTATGAGTTTATGTTTCTCATCTCCCTTCCTGTCTGTCTGTCCCTGTCTATACCTCCACCTCTCTTTCTCACTGAAAAAAAAAAAAAGAAGTAAAATCACTCAGGAGCCAGATTGGGTTTCAATTCACCACTTTCGAGCTATGGGATTTTGGGAACATCCTTTAACTTCTCTGTAACCTAACCAACCCATCATCTGTATCCCTCACAATAGCTCTGTATAGCAAGTATTGAAGTATTTATTATTCAGTATATCTAAATTATAGAGTGGAAACTGAGGCTGAGAGAGGTTGAAGCACTTGTTCAACCTGAGCGCTTGTTCAGGACAAAGGGGTGGCGTGCAGAAGGTGGTGGAAGAAAGCCAGTACAAAATTACTGAGACCTGGTAGCCCAAAGGGGACAAGTCTGCCCATCTGGCATATAGAGACCTTACATGGTGGGCCCAGCCAACAACAGAGCTGTAATTGAGCTCCAGAACCTGGGATTTAGCATTCATAACCCATAATTCCATTTTTTGATTTTACACAAACAGCTTGTTGCCTTATCCCAGGTTTGCCAAGCAGTTGCCCTGATTTTAGTAGGGAGTGCTCAGGACTACCTGCTTGTGGTGGTCAGTGGCAAACTGGCAAGTTTAATTAGAGCAAAATAAACCATGTAGAAGGGACCTATCTAAAAATTAGACCTCAACATGTCTGTCTTTTTTTCAGTCCCTCTTCATCAGAATTATAACAGAAAGCTAAGTCAGATCATGTTCCAGGGCTACTGTGTCCACAAAAGAATATATTAGGAAGGTCACCCTTCTGTATAATTTCAGCTGGGCTTAGATGCACGACAGTGCTGCTTAATGAAATAACAAAACAAAGAACATGTATCAAACATCCGGCACATGAAATATGCATGATGATGTATGATATAATAAGGCTTTATTACAGGAAGACCAGCAAGCAATTTCAGTGAAAACACAACATAATAGCCCCTTGGTATGGTGACACTATAAATTGTGATCTCACCTAATACAGACTTGCAGTGTACATGTTTTCTGACAATTGGAAATTACAAAGCCTGGGAGAATGAGGTCCGCAATTCTAGAAAATAGAGTATGTGGGAAAGCATTCTAATAAGGATAAAATTAAAAAAGGAATTTGAGTCCGTTGTTCATAAAAGTTATAATGACATATAATAATGAAAATGAATAATAAAAATAACTTTACTCAGATTTTTAAAAAGTAAAAATTCAAAGTAAAAATAGAAAATGATGGAAGAATAATTGTCAAATATCTAGTCACAAGAGGAATGTATAAGCATAAGTAGCAATAGAACAATGCAAATAGAAAAAACAAACAAACACATAAACATAGAACTTCCCAAAGAGGAATTATGAGTGCCCACTAGATGCATAAAAGAAATCAATCTCAGGAGAAATTTAAACCTAAAAACAGATAAATTTTACATTATTAAGAATGTAAATATTCATATTTAATTTATATTTTAGTCTGATAAAATAGCACTAGCATTTACTGTTGGTGTGAATAAAAACTAAAACAACTTTAGTGAAAAAAATTTAGCAATGTTTTTCAGGTTACAAAACAATCATACCTTTTGTTCTAATAATTCATTTCCTAAGAATAGATTAAGGAAATTGTCAGAAATTTGTACAAATACTTATGTTTAAAGATATGAATTGAAACAGAGTATCTGATAGTAAAAATTGGAAAAATAGTATGCCCAACAACAAAAGAGTGTTTAACTAAAAGATTAATTATTCACCTGAAATATCATTGTTATCAAAAAGATTCTGACAAAGAGCAAATAAACAAATGAGAAAAGTCATATACTAAATAATATATAATTTAAAGATGCAATATTGCATAGAAATAGCTAAATTCTATGAAAAAAAATGTATTTTAAAAATATAGAAAGGTGCCTGACCTATGGTGGAGCAGTGGATAAAGCATCGACCTGGCACGCTGAGGTCGCCAGTTCAAAACCCTGGGCTTGCCTGGTCAAGGCACATATGGGAGTTGATGCTTCCTGCTCCTCCCTCCCCCTTCTCTTTCTCTTTCTCTTTCTCTTTCTCTTTCTCTTTCTCTTTCTCTCTCTCTCTCTCTCTCTCTCTCTCTCTCTCTTTCTTTCTCTCTCTCTCTCCTCTCTAAAAATTAATAAAAGAAAAATTAAAAAAATAAAAATAAATAAAATAACAAAAATATAGAAGGGAATATATAAAAATATCAAGAACAGTTGGTTCTAGATAATAGAATTAAAACATTTTGCTTCTTTCTAATTTTGGATATAAAGACACCACAGCGTTAACAAATTAGATTATACTCTGTTCACAATTTCCAAAATAGCATTTATAAAATAGTATAACCACATGGAAGAATGATACTTCCAAGTGAGTTTCCTGTAACACTAGGTACCTATGGTGCTCTGTTAGGAGAATTCAAGCCCAGTGTTCCTGTGAAACCATACAACCTATTCCACCTTGCATAGAGAGATTCACAGTGATCATCTGCATTATAAAGATATAGAGAAGTCTCATCTTGGAAATATTAAAACCTACTTAATTACTGCTCAAGTACCATGTTCAAATTTATTTGACTACAGAATTTCAGCTAACACCTCTTAAAAGGAGGTAGAAATGCTTTCAATGAAACACACCTTAGGATATACTGACAAAGAACTCTGAGTAAAAAGAGTAAATGTTTGACAGTGCCTGAGAGGTTTAAATAATTATGATTCAACATGTGCTTTTGTTATTATATGTCAATAATGTTAGCAGAATTAAAATTAAATATAATTTTTACCTATTTGTAAATAGTCATTTCATCACATGACTTCTTAAGTAGATTTCAGTCTAAATCATTAGAAATCAGTCATTGAGACTGTTTACACTTTTCTTTAGATGGTAGTTGGCCTGTAGGAGTAGACTGTGTAGGAGAGGTTAAAGGGAAGAAGGGAGAAAGAAGATAGAAAGTCTAAAAAGCAGCAGGTGACATCCTAAATGTTATCTTGACTCCACAGCTACTCTTGGCTTGCTTTTCAAAGCAGAGATTAGTCCTTAGTCATTAGCTAAAAGTTGATATATTAACAGTAAAACCTCCTTTTTATTCCTCTTTTGATTCCCCTTGCTTGATTTTGAGATTGGAAGGGAGTTGAAACTTAACTCACGTACTTTAGCATTTTGCTTTAAGAAATATTGTTGTGTCAGGAATATTTTTAGAAGAGAAAAAGAAAGTAACCTTTTAAAGGCCTTAGCCTTCAATTTGTAAGATACTGAAGGAGCAGAAATAATATATTTAGCTTGTGTGCTCTATGGGAAAAGAGTGTGCTATGTGAGAGGAACTCACTTTACACATGCAAGAGATTAGGGCTAGGGCTGCTACAAATCAAGAGATGTACCCTGATTTATTAATGTCACCCCATTAAAATTAATAAAAATTTATTTAAAAAAAGAGAGAGATGTGTATTAAATGTGGGGTGTTCAGTAATACAGAACACAGAGGAGATGTCAACCATAACTAGTAGGCTGAAGCAGTCTGTCTGTCAGACTTTCTATCTGCAGAAGCAGGAATAGTTCAACTTGTAGGTTGTAGATGGTCTTGCAAACTTTCACTTTAGTAGGTTTCTCATGGGAGTCACTGGTCCATCCAGGGTTGGATCAGAAAAGCTGGAGCAAGGACTCATATTATTTAACTGCAGGACTGTCCTGCCAGCTTCTGCGGCCTTCTCTACTGGCAGCAGGTGGGGAGTTTTTCAGTATCTAATTGAACTTGCTGTTAGTTTCTTCCAATCTCCAATTACTGCTTTTGAGGCTTTTACTGTTTGCAGCTTTCATATTCTTCTTTTTTTCTATTTTGCCAAATGTTACTCCTGTTCATGTCATGTCTTTTAAGATAAAATCAACACAGATCACCTTTACTTTCTTCGTTAATGACGAGTTAGGTTGCATGGCCCAAGGACAATACCCTTGAGGTTTGCAAAAGGCTACTCTCCCTCTGCCTTGTATAGAATTTGCCTCCTTTAAAAAGGCACAGCACCCTAATTCAGAAGAAGGCCTGTAAGAGCCCAACTCCAGAGATAAGACTCTTGGTAAACCCATTAGCAGAGATATTTCCCTAAAACACAAAACATTACTGATAAGGTGAAAAATATTCTAAAATCAATACATGAATTGTTGGAAAAATATATAGAATTTCACAAAAAGGTCAAACAATGTCCTAATGACAACCTTCCCAATAGTCTTCTTACAAAGGCTCTATAGCACAGCAGTGAATAGCCTGGATTCTGAATTCCACTTCTTCCTCTTACAAGATGAAATGACCTAACATCTCTGGGTCTCACTCTGCTCATCTATAAAATAGGCTAACTTTGTGAGAATTAAGTAAGTTTGAGCTTGAAATGCTGTGAACACACTATCTCATGCTTCATGAGCACCAAAGACATGCTAAGCTGTGGAACATAGTGAATTTCCAGTAGAGCAATCATTACAAGTCTTAAATTCTTCTACTTTCATTAGTTCTCTTCAGTGATCTGGTATTTTATTTGATAGGAATTGATAATAAACACCAATAACTGTGGTGGTAGACCAGAAGACTTAGATCCACATTTTGCTGCAATATTTATCTCACAGTCACAGCAGATTGTTGGTAAAAAGTAAAGCAGTTGCAAAATATTGGTCAATTTTTCTCAACGACCAACTTGATGCAATAATTGCTTAATGCCTAATATCCTGTGTAGATTCAAAGCAATGTATCAAAGTAGTCTTTATACCAATTCTTGGACTTCTCTGCTATTTTTCAGGTTGTAAACGTGTCTCTATTGACTCTTATTATAACCTGTATCCACATCATGTTCAGTGTGCACAGTAACAAAGTAAACCCTGAACTCAACCTTGTTAGCACACAATTGAAGAAGGAAGACAGGGTCAGGGGTCAATATTTAGACAGATCAAACAACTTAATTTTGAAAAATTGTATGACCTTTTACCCTTATTTCCTGACTACAACACAAATAAATAATGAGTATTTAAGCAACACTTATGTTCTGGAATGTGCAGTAAGCATCCAGTGTACAATGGAAACTTTTTTTTTTTAGGTATTTCCTTTAAAATCAGTGGAGCCTCCACATGCGTAAGGCCCTACGGCCACACCAGCAGGTTTGCAGCAGAGCCCCTAAGACTTGCTAAGGCTTGGTTCTACTTTTGCTCCATATCTTTTGAACTAATGGCTTTCTTAAGTTCTATTTACTGGTAACAGAATTTTTTTTTTTTTTTAAAGGCATTGAGGTTTGAAACATAACATTTTCTATATACACAGGAGGTTAATTCTACCCGGTTGTTAAGAACACATTATTTTATATAATGTTGGTTCATACTTTCCATTTTATTTGGTGCTGGAGTTTTTGTGTGATTTCTATAAAGTATGTGACATTGAACAAAAAAAGGAAAAAAAAATCCTGGCACAAGAGCCAAGGATTCTGGGCCTAGACCTGGCTCTTCTTGCCCTGTAATTTTGGCAGTAAAACAGGCACAGTCTTCCGCACAGTGCCTGGCCCAATAGTAGGTAATCAGCTTATATTTGTCAAATGACTGAACGAATGACCTTTCAGACTTCTAGTATCCACAGATGTATATTGTGAAATGTGTGTATACTTCCTCAAGTGCACCCTACTACAGTAATGTAGATGAAAACACATAATGAACATCAAGGTGATTTCAAAGAACAATCATTAGTGTTAAAAGTTGCACATTTTTATATATTTTTCAGAAGTGGATGACCAAGTAAGAGTGGTGGGAAAAAAACAAAAAACCTGTAGCCAGACAGAACATGGACCCTGTATCAACTCTGCCATTTACCAGTTGGGTAGCCTTTGTAAGTTATTTAACCTCTGATAAACCCCGATTTTCATATAAATGAAATGGGAATTGAAAAACACAAATCCATACAATTGAGATACAAATTAATTGAAATAATGCATGCAGATGACTTAGTCCAGTTTTTGGCACAGGAATTATATATATTGTTTTATTATTGCTTTGATTACTACAGTTACAATTATACTATAATTTAAAGTGATATATACCTGTCCATATCAGATACCTTAGATGTATCAAATACAAACAAAAAAAAAGTTTTATTTAATTCTGATAAATTTTTTTCTCCAAGTCAGTAACTGTAGAATAGTAACTGTTTTAACACAGCAGAATAAAAAAGAAAAATCTTAAATGTTGTTTGAATATATCAACATATGTAGTTGGAATCTATTCCTTATAAACTTGACTCATCACAATGAAAAATTTAGCAGAGCATCTTCTTTTAAAACTTTGATTCATTCAATTTTATTTATTTTTAGTAAGGAGAGAGAAAGAGAGAGTAACAGGGGACCAGAAGTGTCAATTCCCATATGTGCCTTGACCAGGCAAGTCCAGGTTTTCAAACCTGTGACCTCAGCAATCCAGGTCAATGCTTTATCACCACCACAGGTCATTCGCAAAGAACATCTTAATGAATTCTCTTTCAGTATGTTATCAAATAATTCAAAAATAATAAATTTATGTTTTTTCCACTCAATATATTATAAAATATTGAAAGTCAATACTTTATAATATGGATACTATAAATAGAAGATGTTCACAGCACATATATGGCATTTTGTATTACTTTTTGGATTAAACCTATGGTTCTCATCCTGCTTCAAAATATTCTAATAGAAAGCAATACAAGGAAATTAATAAAAATGACCTTTCATTGGAAAAAAAAACTCTAGCCCAAACAAATAGTCTAGGAAAGTCAAAATACTTACAGTTGACTGATATTAATTAGAAACAGAATTATAATAATGATACCACTAGTAAAGAGAATATCTACAAATTAGAAATTCATAAACTTAAACATAATTTGAGCTGCATACAATACAATAGTTGAATGATTATATGAACCGAGTGACTTTCCTATTCAGAATTCATAAATTTATTCACCAAGATTTTCATCATGAATCAACCTCTTAAAAAATTAAAACTAAAAAGAAAAATAAGCTGATTTATAAAAGTAAGTATTAAAACTCTTTAACATTTTTTTCCCCTTCATTCAAAGAGTCTTTTAGAGAGTGCCCATGTTCACAACCAAATATTTTCTAATTGTATATTATTTTTTTGGCCTGTAATCACTTTCCCTTCTCCATAACAAGCAAGGAAATGGAATTGGTAATAACTGGAACTAAAGCAAAAGCATGGGTTCGTTCTAGGAATCTGACCAAATGTAATATGAATAGCATCTTTCAACAGTATGTCACAGAAAATGTTGCCTTTGGGTGCTCAAAAGGAAGGCCCCACAGTCTCCTGAAGGCTCTGTTGTAGACTGACCTTTTTCAGGACACCTTGATGTGAAAATATAGTCCATCAACAATCCAACTTGAAGACAGAATCAATGAAATCCAAGGGTTCATTTTCTTTTGGATAAATAAAAGTCATATATATATATATAATGCTATAAAATATTAGCAAAGGCATTGATTTGACTAAGTCTTGTGGACTGAATGTGGATCTCCTCTAACATGAGAACGCCATAGATTCCGCTCTCCTAGTAATTATACTAGCCATGGGACTATTAAGTGAGTACTTTCTCATATTGATTTAAAGGCCCATAAACCTACCTTATTAAGTCCTAACTACAATTCTGTATTATGATCCCCATCTTACAGATAAGGAAATATCCAATAAAGTGAAATAATCTTCTAGGGAATATGCAATTCTTAATGCAAAGCTGGTATTCAAACCAGTATGACTCCAAAGTCCTTTTACTTAAATCTTACTGAGATAGTTAAGGAACCAAGTAATTCCTCCTCTTCTAGTTTTCAGTGTATAGATCATTTACCTCCTTAATTAAACTTATTCCTAAATAGTTCATTCCTTTTTATGCAATTAGAAATGGGGTTTATTTTTAATTTTTCTTTCTGACAGTTCATTAGTAGTATATAGAAATGCAACAGATTTTTTATATTAATTTTATATCCTCCAACTATACCGAATTTATTTTTAAGTTCTACTAGATTTTTTTTTTTGTGAATTCTTTAGGGTTTCCTGTATGTAGTGTCATGTTATCTGCAAATAAGTGACAGTTTTACTTCATTCTTTCCAATTTGATGCTTTCTATTAGTTTTTGTTGCCTAAAATTCTGGCTAGGACTTCCAAAATGATGTTAATACAAGTGGCAAGAGTAGGTATCCTTGTCTTGTTCTGATCATAGAGAAAAGTGGCCAGTTTCCATTGTTGGGTATGGTAGCCAGTCAACACTACCCCAAGCAATCTCCTGATTCAATGCTATCCCTATCAAACATCCAATGTTATTTTTTTTTTTTTGAACTAGAACAAATAATCCTAAAATCTGTATAGATCCCAAAATACCTTGAATAGCCAAAGCAATTTTGAAAAAGAACAAAAGTCCAGGTATCACATCTCATAATTCAAAAATATATTACAAAGCTCTAGTAATCAAAACAGTATGGTACTAGCACAAAAACAAATTGATAGAACAGACCAGAGAGCCCAGAAATAAATCCATGCTTACATGGCCAATTAACTTATGACAAAGAAGCAAAAATACACAATGACAAAGAAGCAAAAAGTTAGTCTCTTAAATAAGTGAAGCTGGAAAAAAACAGGCAGCTACATATAAAAAAAAGAATAAAACTAGACCACTTTATTATTTCATATACAATAATAAACTCCTAATGAGTTAAAGACTTAAATGTAATACCCCAAACCATAAAACTCCTGGTCTCAACAATCATTTTTTGGATATGCCTCCTAAGGCAAGAGCAACAAAAGCAAAAATCAACAAATGGTATTACATCAAGTTAAAAAGCTGGTACACAGTAAAGGAAACCATCAACAAAAAGAAAAGGCAATCTACTTAGTGCGAGAAGATACTTGCAAATGCTATATTAAAAACAGGTAGATATCCAAAATAAATAAAAATCTCAAATAATTTAATATCAAAAAACTATCTGATTAAATAATGGACAGAAAGCCTGAATATATATTTTTAAAGAAGATATAAAAATGACAGGCAGGAAGAGAAAATGTTCAACATCACTAATCATCAGAAAAATGCAAATCAAAACCACAAGGAAATACCACCTCCCACCTGTCAGAACGGCTGTTATCAAAAAGATAACAAATAATAAGTATTAGTGAGAATATGGAGAAAGGAAATTCTAGTGCATTGTTTGTGAAAATGTGCATGGTAGAATCACTATGGAAAACAGTAGAAAAATCCCTCAAAAAATTAAAAATGGAGCTACTATAAAATCCAGGAATTCTATTTTGGAGTATTTATGGGAATAAAGCAAAAACACTAAGATTCAAAAAAATAAATCTGTACCCCTATGTTCATTGTAGCACTATTTAAAATGGCCATGATATGGAAGCAATCTAAGTATCCATTGGTAGATGAATGGATAAATATCTAGTACATATAAACAATGAAATATTAGTCAGTCATAAAATAGAATGAATTCATACCATTTACAACAACATGGAAGGACTTGGAGGTTATTGTGCTAAGGGAAATAAGTCAGACAGAGAAAGAAAATACAGCATAATTCACTTATATGTAGAGTCTAAAATACAAAACAAACAAAACAAAAACATATTGATAGGTAGGAAGATCAAACTGATGGCTTCCATGGGGAAGGGGAGAGGGGAAAAAATAAAGGGGATTAAGAGCTACAAATTTCCAGCTATAAAATAAATTAGTCATGGAGATGTACTGTACAAAGTAGGAAATATAGTCAATAATAATGTAATAAATGTGTAATGACAAAAACAAATCTTATTGTGGTATTTACTTCACAACGTATAAAAATACTGAATCAGTATGCTGTACACCTAATACTAAGATAATACCATATGCCAACTTTAATTTTCTTAAAAAATCCCTTCACATTCTGAGCAAAGAAAACATCAACTAAACTTGAACCATGGGGACATCATTCAAGATGATGGTGTTGATGAATGCAGTACTCAGAATCTCCCACAATCACACTAAATTACAATTAAACAAAGAACAACCATCATTCAGAACTGCCTAAAATCTAGCTGAATAGGAGTCCTATAACTAAAGATGTACAGAAGCCATGCTGAGACCTATAGGAGAGACAAAGACATGGAAGGGCTGGCCCCCCATCCATGTGTGATGGTAAAAAAAAAATTAAAAGGAATATCTTGGCTGTGAAGATTTCCCCCTGAGGAGTCTGGGGTCCCTAGCCCAGGTTCCAGTGCTGGGAAGAGAAGTCCCCCTAACTTTTGTCTGTGAAAATCAGCAGGGGTTGTGGCTGAATCAGATGGAGGCCTCCTAAATTTCCAAAGGTGTCTCTTAAAGGGTCTGCACACAGACTTCTTAGAACTCACTCACTTGGAGATCCAATTCTGGGGCAGCAGCTCAAAAAGTGCCAGGGACATATGAAGAAAAGCTGAATTGTCTGGCTTTAGGATGGAAAGAACATAAAAACCTTAACAAAAACAGTCAGAAATGAAGACTATGCTAAAAGGAATGAATAGCAGATTAGATGAGCAGAGAATCAGATAGGCGATTTAAAAGTCAAGGTAGTGGAAAAAAATCAAAACAGCACAAAGAATTTTTTTAAATGAGCAACAAGCAAACAAATATTTGTATAACTGGAGTACCAGAAGAGAGAGAATAAGGGATGAAAACCTATTTGAAGAAATAATGGCAGAAAGCTTCCCAAACCTGGTAGAAGAAATAAACATAAAGTAGAAGACACAAAATCTCAAACAAGATAAATCCAAAGAGATCCACACCTATACATCATAATTAAAATGACAAAGATTAAAAACAAAGAGAGATTTTAAGCCAGTAAGAGAAAAGAAGTAAATTACTTACAAGGGAGCTCCCAGAGGACTGTCAGTTTAATTTTCAACAGAAACTTTGCAGACCAGAAAGAATTGGTAAGAAATATTCAAAGTGATGAAAAGCAATGACCTACAAGCAAGATTACTGTACCCAACAAGGCTATCATTTAGAATCTAAAGATAGATAAGGAGCTTCCCAAACAAGAAAAATCTAACATAGTTTATGATCACCAAACTAGTATTACAAGAAACATTAAAGGCCATTTTTGAAGAAGAAAGAGATCAAAATATGAATAATAAAATGGCACTACATATCTATCAACAATTACTTTAAATGCAAATGGATTAAATGCTTCAATTAAAAGACACATGACTAAATGGATAACAAAAAAAAAGATCCTCACATATGCTGTCTACAAGAGACACTTCAGATCAAAACATACACAGAGAAGAAAGTCAAGGGATGAAAAAAGATATTTCATGAAAATGGGAACAAACACACAAAATAGCTAGGGTAGCAAAACTTACTGGGCAGACAAAATAGAGTTTAAAACAGATTGTAACAAGAGACAAAGAAGAGCTCAATATCTCCTACTTTGAGTATTTATTTGAAAAAAACCACAACATTACATCGAAAAGACGTATACATCCATATGTTTACTGCACACTTTTATAATAGCCACGATACAATAGATGACTGGATAAAGAAGTGGTGCATATATACAATGGAATATGACTCAACCATAAAAAAGAATAAAATTTTGCCAATTTGCAACAACTGATGGATCTAGAGGGTATTATGCTAAGTGAAATGTCTTATAGAGAAAGATAAATGCCAGATGATTTTACTTACATATGGAATCCAAAAAACAAAATAAACGAACAAGCAGAACAGAAACAGACGCATAGATACGGAGAACATTTTGATGGTTGCCAGATGAGAGAGGGCTGGGGGGGGCTGGGTGAAGAAGGTGAAGGGATTTAGAAGTACACATTGGTAGTTACAGAACAGTCACAAGGATCTAACGGACAGAGCAGAGAATATAGTCAATAATATTGTAATGACTATGTATGGTGTAAGATGGGTACTAGATTTATCAGGGTGATCACTTCATAAATTCTATAAATGTCTAATTACTATGTTGTACACCTGAAACTAATAAAATTGTACATCAGCTGTAAAATAAAAATATATATATTTAATACTAAAAAAACAATTAACCATAAAGGTTATTTACTTGATGATCTTCACTTCTTTCTCACTGTAAGTCTTCAGTGCCTGTGTCAAGGTTATTTGTAGAAGAACCTATACAGTTTCCAAGTGGAAGTCTTTCCCCTTCTGCTTTTGATAATTATAGAAGTAAATCAGTTTAAAATGACCATCTTTAGTAACTTTGAAAGGGAACATAGACTATACCAAAAAGGCGCTGTTCTCTTCAATGCTGTCTGTGATTAAAGGGCAGGGGTATGGCTCTGGCCTCGGGGCTTAGTGGTTGGTTATTTATGAGAACTGAATAGCAGACATACCTGCTCCTCCACTAAATTCTGCCTCTGTAAGTCACAGGACCTCTGCCAGAGGAGAGGAAAGGTAGCAAGAACAAAGATAATAATCTCAATTTACCTCATCCTGACATTATTTCTGCCTGCAACATTAACTGTGGAGAATCGCATATGATTCCACTCAGAATTCCAAAAACTTGAACACACAGTCATGGATCATTTCAGGAAGAATGACATAGGATTGAAAATAAACAGGCCTGAAGATTAAAGAAAATAGATTGCTCTCTGTATTTGTCCTACATATTTGCATACACTCTAGTGCTTTCCACACTGAGCTTTTTGATTGGCAATCGCAGCCTACTGTTTGTATTGTAATCTGAGAGAGCTACCTCTCCCTGAGTTTTTGTTTTTGTTTTAAAGTTCAGGTTGCTCTAAAATAGTTTTAATACATCCCATGAAATTATTAATCCATACACAATTGAACATTTTTTTCCACGTATACCACGCGTGGTTTTGACACTGTATTTCACCAACTCATGAATTAATTCTCACATTAACTTACAATGATCTCTGGAATTTTATGAATTAACTAGAACAAAGCTTAGCATATGCATGAGTAACCTGCACTGATCTTGAAGTGATGCTAGAACTCTTGTTGACTACACATCCAATTTTCATTTATGAATTTGTGCCAAATACCTTCAGTTTTTGCCTCCAGATCCATTCTCCAAGGAGAAAATGATAGGAAAAGTATGGTCGAGGTATTTATTCCTCAGTTTCCCTCCCTGCTGGGTGTCCAGGAGTTGGCTACATGGCATCTCTCTCGGAAAAGCCAGAGTTCCTGTCAGGGCACCTACCTCAGAAAGCTGTCCTCTGAGTTTGCTGGTCCCTGTCCAGGAATAGAGAAAGAAGGCTTCCATACTGTTCCAGGTGCTGCATTATCGCTTCGTGCAAAAAACGCTCTGCCCACAACATTTTAAAACTTGTATTAGTCAAACCATCCCCTAATGATTCATTTTATGGATGCTGTCTCTTTTTTTCTGAGACTCTGATACACCACTGGGGATTAAAAAGGATGAATAGGTCATGGTTCCTGCCCTTACAACATGTAATCAAATATGCGGGGCTGGCTTCACTGGCATGTGACCTGTGCAGTTACACAAAGCCCTGTACTCCGAAGGGCCCCATACTTGGTCTAACACTCTGCTGCCATCACTTTGGAATTCTTAATAGTTTTTGAACAAGGGGCCCCACTTTTTCATTTTGCATCAGGCTTCACAAATTATTAAGCCACTCCTGCAAATATGGTACAGATGTTAGACACAAACGCAACTCTAATAATAATAACGGCCATTTATTGAGCTTTCACTCTGTTCCACATAACTGTTCCTAAAATTATATGTATTTTAACTCATTTAGTCTTTTCAGTACCCAAGGAGGAAGGGGCTATAATTATTGGCACTTTTTAAAATAAAGAACCAGAAGCAGAGAGAACATTTAGATAACTTGTTAGATGTCACACTACTAGAAAGTATAGAATATGCAATTACAATGAAGACATTCTGGCTTCTTCTATGCTACTCTACTTCTGTGATAGAAGCACAGAAAAGAAAGCCATTAAGTTTAACTATAATTTAAATCTTAAAGTCATTTGAGCAGTATTATGGCATGGACTTAAGATTCTGAAAATATTATGTGTCTTCCTATATGAAAAGGCTAATTACAGTTACAATAAGGACAGAAAATCTGGGCAAAACAAATAATATTAAATTCCTCATATCCTGACTGAATAAGAATAGCTGAAGTTGTTTGTAAATGATAATAAATCTTTTGATTTTTGACATGTCTCATAGTCTTGAATGAAATCTAAATGAGATTTACATCTGCAATCTTAACATTTTAAAACTATTTTTTTTATTCCTAACAACTTCAGGAAAGCTGTTCAACAAGAACAACAACAACAACAAAAAAGTTATTTGCCTCCAGGAAGAAGGTAAGCACAATATCTAATAGATTATCTAATTAGATTTATTCATTTTTAGAACATACAATTGTTTCTTCTAATGCAAGCACTAATACTCCATTGGTTATGAAAAGAAAAAATGAAAGGGCACATCATTGTAAGACAGAGCTCTTCATCCTCTTAGACATTATAAAGTAACACATAAGCTAGTTTAATTTTTATACCAAACTGTTTAACATCATACAAGGTCTTGGTTTCTAAGTTTTATATAATACTTATATAATTCACTCTTTTCCAAGTAGAGGATATGCACTTTTAGTTATTAAGGTTTGTTGTTGTTTTCTTTCCTACTTAAACCCTAACAATCCTTTTTACTAACCTAAAAATGATTTTTTTATCATTTTAAACATTATACACTTTAATCGATTATGTTTCTACATTTGTAGATTATGATTTACCACAACCAGTTAGACATAACATACAAATCAGGGGTTGCCATTTGGTTATGTGGATTCTTGTAAATATCTCTACAAAGGCAAGTGAATACTCCCATTATTATGTTTATCTTACTGTCATAATGTTAAGATCTATAACTAAATCTTAAACATCACAATCTGACATCAAAATCACAATTATTTCCTCCCAAATAAATGAGCAGGTTGTCAGGGCTGACTGGAGTGTTTTAAAGGGTATCTTGGCCAAGGGTATTATTTTAAGAGATGAGCAAATGGGGAAACCCCACAGCTGAGCCAATAAAATATGAACTTAAGGTGCAAAGAAGCACTCACAAACATTGCTTAGAACAAGGGATTCATTGTTTCAAGCCAACCCTTCCAGTGGCTCCTCTGATCTCAGCCCCTCTCTGTGCGTCAGGAAAGCCTCTTCCTTTAACCTGTGGTTTTTTTCAAGCTGAGCTACTACATTATTTATGACTGTAAATGTGAGTAGCCCGTCTGTATGCTCCTTGTACACAGACACTGAGAGCCCCCCTTCCTTTTCCCCACTTTGGTATTTGAGTGTGGAAGGATGAAAGGGTTTTCCCCTGGAGCTGATGTGGCTGGGGATGTTGAATTAGCTGCTGTGTCAGTATGAGGTAGACTGAGGATTTCCCAACACATCCTCCACCTGCACACCCAAACACCAGCCTCTAATGACTCCTTTAGTTCATTTTCTTTCTTTCAAGGGCTTTTAAAAAATTACTCTTCTTATTTTTCTGTCTCATTCTCATTGTGCTATGCCTCTACTACTTTTGATCTCTTTATACTCGTTCATCCTCTCTTCTCAAGAAAAAGGAATTTTCTTCACAGAAATGACATGTATTCAATAAAAAATAATATGAACAAAAAGCACTTTATAAACTAAAAGAGAAATGGGTTTTTATTCAAGTTTCCGTTTTGTAACTTTAGATCAGCGTTGCATTTTTCCTTTGTTTTTTTACTTTTTTACTTTCCCTTAAATTTCCCCTTTTCAATTTTAATTTATGTTATAATATAGTAAAAGGCAAAAACAATTTAATTCTCAGTGGGATCCTCAAGGGAGGTGAGGAGTCAAAGAAGAATGGGATGGTGGAGGCAACAATTACCAGGATGACCACCGCGAAAGCAGTTCTGATGCCCTGGGGAGCTCTCCTCCCGATGGGCGGAGGCTGTAATTGGCACATCATAACCTTTTCCTTCTCAACTAAAGAGAAAACAGGAGACTGCACCTAAATGATCAAGCTGTAACTAATTGATTTTCAGCTCATCTAAACCTTCAGCTATGAAGAAACTAAGACCAAAGGCAGACCCCAGAAAGGGTGGAGGCAGTAAGAAGGGTACCAAGAGACCCTGGGGCCAGAGAGATGATAGAACTAAAGAGGAAAGGCCAAAAAAGGAAGAGGGTGAGGAAGGGGGAAAAGAGAGGGAGGTGGTATTTAAAAAAATGGAAGAATGAAAGGGAAGGGATTGGAGGTGGTGGTGAAGCAGTCCCAAGCCTTCCTAGAGATCATACCTTTCTCTTTCCAGCTGTTACTTCTTACTGAATTTTTAAAACTGGTTTATTTGTGAGTGACCATTAAAACTTGTAAAAAACTTTTACTTAAACGCTGATGATAATCATCTCTGCAGCCATGCCTATCATTGGACAATTATTTTAAATTTCGGTCACATTTATGAATGTGAAGATTGTTGAAGAAGAGAAAAACTCCTTTACCCACAGCTACTTCTTTTCTCTTCAGAAGTTGAGTTTTCAAGAATGATATTTTGGCCCAATATTAGCATGTGCGTTTCCAGACATAACCATGAATATGTACTCTAATGGATTTAGATTATCTTTCTTCCCATCCCATTCCTCCTCCCTCAAAAATAAATCTTGCATGTGTTTATGGGTGTGTTTATGTTACACAAGTGTTAATAACCCTGTTGGAGAGGCTACATAGATAGGCATCTTTAGGTAGATCTGTATATAAATTCCTCTTCACTGGGCACTGGGATCAGCCAAAAACAACAATAAATATCAATGATGTCTTTCAAATCTTTCAACCAAGTATATAAGCATTTTTTTTCTTCCAGTACCAGGAGAGTTTAATGATTTGAGGAAATGAGAGTAGAAGGGTTTAAAGTTTTGAAAGCATATTCTACCCCATATCTTAGCATGCTAAATATATTGTGATCAAATGAATAAAGTTAAGTATTACATTTATATATTTTTCTGCTTGAGAATTAATATATCTTCTTGAAATATATCTAAGACATATTTGACTTCAAGCCAACAGACCAGTGATTCAAAAGCCAATAAACCCAAAGTTCTTTATTAGAAAAATACATGTAGACTAAGGTTAATATAAACACAAATTTCCTGTATTTAGTTGTTATGTAATTCTTCTAAAACATCTAGAACATTATGTCATTTTAATTACACTATCACCAAGTAATCAAATATTGGTTTGTAACTAAAAGATCTTAAAAATGCATTACTTGTTTATGTTTATATAAGCAGGGAGATATACTTAAATATTCCAAGAAAATGATCTAATCATTCATTTTATTTGTGTAGGTATTTGCTACATTTATAAACCTTAAAATTTTGGAAAAAGAGATGGTGATAAAAGAATAACCAGAAACACACACTTTGGTTTCTAACAAAATACTCTACCATTGACTAAGAAAAAAATGCCACTAATATTCAGTAGTTTTCAGGACAAATCAGAGAAGGCAACCTGTAAAAGCTAGATACTATCAGACTGACAAAAGTTGGACTAAAAATAATGAATAGAGTGGAAAGTTGCTCTTCAAACAATTCATAATTAATATTTGTTTCTTCAAAATAAACAAGTCACTAAAATAATTTAAAGGTCAAAATAATGTGTTTGATTTTAGAGTTGGTTATATTGACCTTAGCACAATTTATTTTCATTTATTTTTTCATTAAGTAAATTCTAAACTATTTTTTTTATGGACAAAACTTATTCTCATCTGACATTTAAAAATTAGATGTTTGGTTAAATGTGATTTGGAGTTTGAATTAACTTTAATTGTTCTCGAAGAGCAAAATATGTTGGAAAAAATATCCTCCTGAATGACATGATAATTGTAGAAAATCTATTATTTGAATTGAAATGATACATGCAAGCATTAACAAAAAGGATGTTACTAGACCCTTTTTATATAATTCATCTTATTATGGAAAATGTCAACAGATTCTTTTCACATATTTAAATATCCAGGTGACTTCCTCAACACAAATCCCTTGCCTATTGCTAATTTGATCATTTGCCCTTAGTCCCCACTAGATACATATCTTTTAAGACACTAAAAAGTAAAATTCTCTTGAGTCTTTTAAGAACTTGAAACAAGTTGCAGATAATCCTTGGTAATGAATGTTACATAAGGGCACTCAAATTCTTAGTGCAATTAATAATGATATTACAACGTTACCTTTCCTAAGTACACTTTGACCTGTTTTATTACAGAAGAAATACAAAAAAACAAAACAAAAACTTTTTACTAAGTAATAACAGGTTGCAAGTTTGGGATATATGAGAAGGCGGGATCTGAGGATAATAAAATAAAATTGTGGTTCAATATTCCTCAGAGACTACTAGGAGAAACTCAGTATTAGAATCAATTTATCAGTAATTTAATGTGAGGCATTTAGTTTGGAATATTAAATTTAAAGAAACTAATATGGTTTATTATTGAGGATAAATCATTACTCACCAGTTTAAGTATGATAGAAATAAATAAAAAATTTCTGAAGTGTATATCCAGTTGTTTCTCTAGAGTATAATAAATAATTATATTTCATGGTATAGTTATGAACTAGTTTGTTTTAATCCAAACAATATAACCAAAATTTTATTAATTTAAAAATATAATAATTCTTAAACAATAAAAATGGTTTGAGAAGTCAAAGAATAAAACTATTATTGTTTTTGGTTTACTTATTCTATGTAGATTTATAAAAAAGTAATGGCATATAGGTCCAAAATCATACTTAATTCTTTTCTAAAAAACAAATACACTTCTTTTTGGAATGATTAAAATATTTAAATATGATAAAATATATTATTAGAACAGATTCATGACTGAACTGTTGTATTTTTTAAAGTACATGATGTAACACATTCTTCCATGTCAGATTTTAGAAGTCCTGAATTGATTTGTTTAGTGACTTAGTGTGTGAATATATAACAAGCTAAATTAAATTTATTCTAGTAAAATATTAAAATTAATTTAAATTGTTGAATAATGCTTTAGAAATTGCTTTAAAGTAAAAATATATCATGAGTTCTATTAGCATGGCACTTATAGAAGGAAAAGCAATCAAACTGATTTAGAATTAAGCCATATTTTAATGGATTGATAGTTCCAAATAAAACCTGTTAATAATATGTCAAAGAAAAAGTGTCCAGGACACCTGATTAAGGCAACCAATGATGACTTACTAAAACTTAATAATGAGAGCTTTGTCTCTAGTAACATGAAACATATGATTTATTAAGCACCTTATCCTTCGTGCTAGGGCTGCTGAGAGAAAATGAGCAGAGCAAAGCAACATATATTATGAAAGCATCATGTGTTATTAGGAGTTGCTGCTATATGACGTTTCAAAGAATATTTTTGAAATAGATGAAGAATTTTTAAATTAAGTGTATCATCAAATATGTCAATTTTAAGTCAAAGCAGGTTGCATTTTTTAAATAAATTTTTAAAAGTTCTTAAATTAAAATGTTCTCAATTCTTTCAAGTTAATTAAATCTGTTGATAACATATTAGTCGTCAAAAATAACTATATTCTACGCTATTATTTTTGAATGTCTGACAATGGTAAATTTTTACTTTCAGTATCTACTAAAACATTTAAATAAAAATGCAGTACAGTACTTGTAAAAATCATTTTAAATTGGAAAACTAATATTATTGCAAGATAAAATATAAGGCATTAATTTATCATTTGATATTGCCAATCTTTAAAAACTACCATGAAAGTATCAGCATTGAGGAAAATACAATTTTAAAAATATTTCAATAATAATATTACTAATTAAAGAATTTCAGTTCATTTTTATCTCAAATGAAAAGAAATTTTGTACAGGTAAAGATCATCATGGCATGATTTATATTTCTCTTGCTTCTGAAAAAATCAAATCATTATGATATATTTTACCCATTACAGTTAAGAAACATTAGATTGAAACCTCGTTTCTAAAATATTTTTCAGAGAATTTCGGGATCTCTTCTTGATGCTATTTGATAGTCATCTTTTACAATATTATTTGATCTTTGTTCATTTTATATCAGTATTTTTGCAGTAGTTGCCTCCCCAAAATGAGAGCTTTTAAATAGATAAATATATACTTACATGTGTCCTAAATTAATAACCAAAAACTAGTTCAGAATGTTACTTTTACTTTTCCATCTGTAAATGCTTTTAGAAAATATTATTATTGTTTTTTGCCCATAGCATAGTTATCCTTATAAATTCTTTTCTCTTTTAGACCACTGCCTGTTTATTCAGACAATTATATATTAATCAAGGCTGAGACTTTAACAAAATCTGCAAAGACCCAAATTTACCCCAAATGTAAATGTTTAATTTTAGCTTTTTATATTAAAAATAAAATATATAGATTAGATAGATAGATAGATAGATAGATAGATAGATAGATAGATAGACAGATAGATGTCTTTGTTACCTAAGGCAAAATTGTACACTGTATCAATGAAAGAAAGCAAACAGAAGCTGGAGAGGAGAGTTATAGAAAATGACTTTATATAAACATGACCACCTACCAGGCAGCTACTTTACGATTAGAAAAACTTCCACGTTGTAATAGCATAGATTAACAAATAAACGAACAACATACCTAAGTTGACAAAGCTCATGACCATGTCAGCATCATTCAGAAAGTTGGTATCATGTAGACTGGCTAGAGGAGGACTTTGGGTGGTCAGGGGAGTCGTTCGGGATAACTGTACGCGACGAGGGTACCCATTGGGAGAGGCTGGGTATCCCTTTCTTGCCCCTCTATTCTCCCCTGCCAGGGATGTCCTCACTGAGTATTCCGACTCTTCAGGATTTTCTTCATTGGCCATGGCATTGTATAGATCCAGCATAAAGAGAGGTGCTGAGGAAGCTTGTTTTCCAGGTGAAAATGGTCTGGGTCTGTGAGGCAAACCCAAGATAGAGAGAATTTCCCTCTGTATTTCCCGTCTTTCATGGTTCCGTAGTCTTCTATAAATAAAACTGGAGTGAACATGATTGTCTCCCAAACCTCCTTTTGCATAACCCAGTAGAACCCAGCAGCTCCAGAGGAAACCCACAACACCCCTAAATAAAAACACAGTCAGATGCATTTTTATCCAAAAGCAAAGTTGATGTTTTTAGTCCTTCTTGTCCTCTTAAAAAAAAAATCTAAGATCCTAGGAAGTATAATTTCCCAGTAGCAGAAAAAACAAATTTACCTATTCTTCATGACAGTGACATTTCTAAACACAACATCCTCACTGATTTTCCTGCCCTATTTTAAATATTTTGGAATATGTCAAGAGTAGTTATTTTTAGGAAAGCTGAGACTCAAATTTCCAATTATCCACAGTTGTTAAGAGTTTTTGCTGCATTGATGTAGCAGAAGACGGCTAATATTATTTGATCAGATGACCTAGGCATTCCTATATGAATGTATGATAATCAGGCCTTTGGTATTTGAATGAACGAGAGTTGATCTTCTGATAAACTGTAGTTCCCAAAGTTATCTTCACTTGCTCTTGAGTTCTTCTCAACCCTGAAGTTCTTTCCAAGATTTCTGAATCACAGATCTATGCTGATCTGCACCTTGGTGTTGGAATATATATCTGTCCGGCAGCTTGGTGATAACTTTAACATCTTTTGTGTCGTCTTAGTGTAAAATACGACTCAAGGTTGTACTATTCAAGTAAATGTGTTTCCCTGTATTTACTTGAAAACCTTCCTGTAAGTCCATTCAATCCCTTTCTCCTTCTTACTGTTAATTCCACCTCCAGCAGGCACAAATATACCAGCCCTCTTCAAGGGAGATCTAAAGAGTAATGTAAGCACAACCCTGCTGGGAAAGAAGAGGCTTCTCATTGTAATTTGAAACTGGTAAAGCAAAAAGAACTTAACCCTTTTGCTACCAGAAAAGCCTCCATTTTTGCAATTTTATAGCCACGCATCTCGCACAGAACAGTGATGAATGGGGCATATAAATTCTAGGGGGGAATAAAGCCAATTTCCAAGCAGCAGATTGAAAATTTTGCCACCAATTTTATATAGTACTCTTTTAGATCTTTCTTTTAATAATACTCATTTAATACATTTCTATATTAAGTCTCAGGTTGTGGCTAAATTAACATGATACGTTTCAGTTCTGTATTTGAGTTTATTTCTGGTTTTTATAAGTTATTAAAGTTTACTTCCTAAAAAAATAAGAGGAGGAGTTGTAAATTGAGGTTAATTTGTTATTGCTAAGTAGATGCCAGATCTTTTTAGAATAAAATACAGTAGAGACTTAAGTACCAGTAATTATGTTTTTGGAATTAAAGAAGTAGTTATAATAATTCAATAATGATAATTAGATAGCTCAGCTTTAATGGTTTTAGATATCAAAATTTTAAGCAGAAAAGTATATTCATATTTTTATTAAGTCAGTACAGTTGAAATATAAACACCCTAAGATGTACTGTCATAATTCTTAACTTCTAAATCCTTTTAGTTGAAATGTAAACACACTTACAAATTAAGTATTTCCCATTCATTGTACTCAGTACATTGATTTGTTTTAACCCACGCAAATAGGCACAAGTCAAATATTCTCCATGACTACATGCAGATTGCGATTTGCCTTTTTAAAATTTGATGGGTATAATGGGGAAAGTGAACAAATTTCTAAAATACCATACCTAATCCGAGGAAATGAGCAAAGTACGTGTTTATCCTTAATGTTTAATGCCTTTAAAATTTGGAAGTCTACAATGTTTGTGTGTAGCTATAATTTTCCTTACAAGCTCTCACTTAACCTTAGGGCTCACAGTACTTTCATTGTCTGGAATAGTATTCTGATACCAGTATAGATTTATCAAGCAAATTCTAGAACGATTATGAAATTTTAATGTTTTCCCTTAACTTGGCCTAAAAGGACCCGGTTTCTTATTTAATGACTTTTAAAATATTTCCTGTGACTGTCTAAATCAAAGCCATATTTCTCAGAAGTCTTCTGTTTATTGGTAAAGGCAAGATATTGAAAAGACTTGCAGAATCTTATTGTACATGTCATTTTTTCTTACACAAACTCATTGCATTAAAATTTGATGATGCTGGTTAATATTTGCCTTGAAATTCTTTATCAATAGCCATGTAGAATGTCACAATAGTAGAGTCAAATACTGGCATACATGGAACACCTCTATAAAATTGACATCATGTGAATAGCTGTTAAACATTTTGAAAGTAAGGGAAGAAATATTTAATTCAGTAAGAATCAAACCACTAAAATTCTTAAAATTGTTTATGTTATATCCAACCAAATGAATAATTTTTTTGGTCATTGGTGCAAATTTAAATCAATCACCTTGAGACAAAACACTTCTCTGCACATGGAAAACACATCTCAGGTACAGTATATGACACTTTTACTCTACATTTTAAAATAAGTTATGAAGGTCCTGAATTTGCTTCATTGTCTCTAGAACACAGCATAGAGCTACAAGTAAAAACTGGGCACATCAGAATAAGGAACATCTCATCATTTTTCATATGTGTTTCCTTTTTCCTTAAGATACAAATGAAAAAATAAAAATGAGTCTAGGTGTCATGAGTCTCAAAAACTCATATTCCTAAAGCATGATTTACAGTATCAGCAGTGTAATTGTAATTTAATTGCTTAACCAGGCACACAGCCTACCTCTATATTAGAAATCAGTTGTTAATAAACGTGGTCAGAATTTTTAGTATCCATCCGCCCCCTACCTTTCCTTCCAACGCAGACTAGATTTGGCAAACATTCATTTTTCAAAAGGATCAACATGTGCAATGAGAGAAAGAAAATAAAGGAGTCAAAAACCTGCCAGGAATAAAGAGGAAATGCTAAACACCAAATGAAAAGTCAGTAAATGTATTTTACCACATCATTTGGATCCCCAGGTAGGTTTGTATGTAAGTATAGGAGAACAATTTGAAAAATTAAGTATTTTGCAACTGTATCACATAAGCATTCCAAATTTCAGAGCAAGTATCATATATTTAAAAGGCATCTAAGTTATTGAACATACTGAATAACCACATGCTGAGAAAGAAGTGGAGACAGGAGAAGCATCCAGGGCATCACAAGAATTGTTTCTAAATAGAAGTACATTCCAGGAAGAGGAATCTTCATAAAAAACCTCACCTCCCTGAATGTACTATCTGCCTAGGGTATATACTAATATAAATGACCTTTCGGAGGGAAAGAGAGACAATTGAATCCATGTAGAAATATTTCTCCATTGTCATTTTTTCTGTTCATTTTTGTCTCTCCTTCCCTAAAGTTTGACACACTTAGCCCATGAGTATGTAAATCAACTATGTCCAATAGGCTGACTGCATTTTTTCCCAGCCTTTCAAGGCTGCAAAAGTTTCTTTGAAATATGCTCAACAGAAAGTAGCAGCACTAATAAATCTGTTTTGTTCTGGAAGGGTCATCCTGTTCCATTTCTAGGTCCCCCCACCTTGTTATGTTGGTTTCTCCATGAAACACAATTTCTAGTTGAAAGCTTTGACTGCAGTGTAAGACAGATGTCCACCATGAACGGTATCTGCCTTTCTAAGTTATCTCCCCAGCTTGGAAAACACTCCAAAATCATTTGAATATGACCATAAAACTTTTAGACAAACGTTATGTGAGCTCGTGTCAGAGGGAGTAAGGGAAAAGGGTGGGAAGGAGGCCACTTGGGAGACTGAAGAGGCTGGCAGGAAAAGGACAAGTCAGAAAGACATCCCCATCTAGAATCTTTCTGGTGAGGACATGCACAAGTGCAGAACAGAGCAGCATCTGTGATATTAAATTGCCTTCAGTTCACTCTCTCTCTCTCTTTTTTTTTTTTTTTTTTTTTTGAGCCAAACACATAGCATATATAAACAGAAAATGTGGTGCACATAGTAGTGGTCCAAAGGAAAGCAGTGGTGCTATAACACCACCATCTGACTTAAATTTGCCTGCTGTAACCTGAAAGGGATTATAATCATGAACACACTTATACTTTTTGTCTATCTAATTAATACTTGTTAAGGAAAACTTAGAAATAAGTACCAAAATACGGTCACTGAACTGTTTTGAAATGTTTGGTATTATTTCTAATGAATGATGACATTACTGAATATTTTTAAGGGAACAGTGAATTTTTCAATATGTTTTATATTATCACATGTTCCTAAGATTGTTTTATATTATTTCAAGAGAGCAAGGATTCTAATAGTTACTTAAGGAAGCATAAACCAACATTTAATCATTAAAAATTAAATAATAAAATACCAGTCTAAGGATTGTACTTGAAAAATAGATTCCAGTCAACTGACCTCAGACCATTTGGTCAGTGAAATTATTAGAACACGTGTTTTATCCATCATTGAAATTGACAAAATATTTTAAATAGGTAGGTTGACCATTAAGCCATTATGTGGTTAACCATGAAAAAAAATCTTCATTTTTTAAAGAAGCTTATAATTTAAGGTCTCATTCACAACAATTTAGTACTTGAAATATTCATTCATTTAACAAATATTTATTGAATGCCTGCTAGGTAGCTACTATGTTTATATACTTTAGATACAAAAAAAAATCAAATGATTCTTGTCCTTACAGAGTTTATAATCATTTGATTTGCATTAAGGGCATAAAATTATTTTAAAATGGTTATAATTAAAGTATTTTAACTTTTTTTCTGGAGATATTAGCTAGAATTTAAACTGCATAAAAAATAAAGGTTGAGTTTATTTTTTCACCATTGTCAACCAGTATATATTAGCAGCTCAATTATTATTTGCTGAACAACCAATTCTCTTAGTAAAAATGAGCAATGTTTCAGAGAGCTTTTTTAAGGGTAATACTCTCTGAAAGCACAGCTATAAGATTCATTAGGCACACTGAGTGATTAATTGCTGTCTTTCTTATTAGGTTGACTAACCCTACCTCCTTTTCATAAGGGAACTTGCCTATTGCATACCTAATCCCACAGTTATGAATCAAACGGCTAACTTTGGGTAATACTAGATAACTGTAATGATCTAGAAGGAAAAGAATCATGTAATAAATCATTACACTAGCAAAATACCTTGGTCTGTCATTACAGAGAAAGCTGATTAGGTGATTGCCTATTGCATGAAAGTGGTTCTTGACCTAAAAGAGCAACTTCTGTTACTATCAATTAATACTTCATTTCTTCGAGTTGTAATGGCTTGTTTTATATTTTTGGTGCTGTCTTTATGGTCCATATTATAATGCAAGAGGCCCTGAAAGTGATCACTTTTTGTTTAACAAATATTAGCAATTAATATCACACCTGTGAAGGCTCAAGCAGGTATTCAGCTCCCCTCCCTTCTCTGTAGAGTTATGTTCCAAGAACCCCAGTGGATGCCTCAAACTATGGGTAGTACCAAACCTGATATATACTATAAACTATGGTTTTTACCTGTACATACATACATAGGGTAAGCTTAATTTAAAAATTAGGCATAGTAATATGATAACTATTATTAAAATATAACAGTCTTAAAAATATACTATAATAAAGGTTCTGTGAATGTGGTTCCTCTCAAAATACTTTGTACTAGACTCACCTTTTCCCTTAAAGAAAACACATCCAACTTCTCTTTGGCATATTTGAATTTCCAGCATCACTACTCTTGTGCTTTGGGGCCATTATTAAGAAAAATAAGGGTTGCTTGAACACAAGCACAGCGATGTCACATCAGCTGATCGGATAACAGAGATGGCTACCGAGTGACTCAAGACAAGTATCACATACAATGTGGATATGCTGGACAAAGGGATGAGTCATATCACAGGCAGGATGGAACCAGAAGACATAGGATTTCAGCATGCTAATCAGATCAGTGCACATTTTGAAACTTACGAATTGTTTATTTCTGGAATTTTCCATTTTTCAACCGTGGTTGATTGCATGTAACTGAAAATGCGGAAGTGAAACCACAGGCAAAGGGGGACTATTGTATGCAGAACTGGGATGCCCAGTAAACCGAGGAATGAGGTGAGGTCTGAGAATCCCTGCAGTATGGGAAAGGTACTTGACCAGACAAGTTGGAGAGTACCAAAGTGACAGTCTTTAAACCTACACTTTAACAGATAGAAGACTCTACAAGTTTTTTTTTTTTTTTTTTTTTTTTTTATCAGCATGTTAACCAGTTCAAAATCTGTAGGAATGTTATAGTTCAATGAAGGACACAACTGCCAATTTATCCCAAATTCCCATGAACATCAAGTTAATCTGTAGTGGAAAGGAAAATAAATACATGATACTAAACATGATAAGCTCATAATGAGTCAATTTCAATTAAATTTAAGAATTATCTAATGCAAAATTGCCTCTACAGCATGTGTAGTAATATCTGTAATGTTTTAATTAAATGGCCCTACTTTTCCATAGCATCTTTTCCCCCAGGAAACATACACTATTTCATAGAATCATCATCAAAAGCTTTAGAATTTAGAGCCTAACAAATTAGCCCCAACTACAGTATATCTCAAAAATTGTCCAGCAGCAGAAGAAGAAAAATGTGTGTACATATCACCTAAGACCCATTAATACTCTGCAACATGAGATGAATGATCTCTGTTTCCTAGGACATAATACACTTGGGAAATATAACCAACAGTGAAAATGATGGACAATAATTATTAATAATAAGTTGTAAGCATGTAATGTTGCACTTACGCAAAAGTTCTCAAACCAGGCTGTACATTACAATCACAATGGGGTACACAGAAAACTCTAAAGACATATTAATGATTAGGCCACACTGAAGACCAATAAAATCATAACCCTTGAGAAGGAGCTCAGGCATCAGTATTTTCAACTACTGATTAGTATGTAGCCAAAGTTGAGAGCCCCTAACAAGTATTCTTGACAACATGTAAACCATTACACAGATAATACGTTTCAGTATCATAAGAGAGTTTCCAAATCACAACAAGACCTGGGATTGTTCCACGATTGCTGCTAAGACTCCGTGGTATGCAATAAATTGTTATTTAAACATAAACAATGCTTGTATCCAGAAAATATTTTGCACTCATTTATATACTGAATACAGCTTATTCAGCATCTACTGTTGCAATAAATAGAGCAGATAGTCCCTGCTCTTCCCAAACGTAGAAACCAGTTGTTTCTACTACAATTTTCTTAAATATTAACATTAAAATGCAGTTTTTAATAACCAAAATGCTCTTGTATCACAGAATAAATAAGAATGTATTACTCAAAATGGCATCTGTTAATCACACAGTCCTCTTTGCTCTCATTTGGAGTTCTTTCTTGGATTATAATGTAATGTGAATCACAAGGCCTGCTCCATTAAATAACTAGTTAAAATTCAATTACAAATTGTCATCTAAACTCCACACAGGTTCCCTTCATGTATAGTAGATGTGTTCAGTTCTGAAATTTTCCTACCTTCCTGGTTTTTAGACATGTGAGTATGTGTGTGTGAGTGTATGTGGGTGTGTGGGTGTGATTGTGGGTGTTTGGGTATCAGTTGGAGTGCGTGCATGTGTGAGTGTGAGTGTGTGCATGTGTGAGTGGGGGGCTGTGCACACACACATTCCTCAGCTGTGCATGTGTTTCAGAAGTTCCCTCTTACACTGGATCTCCTTTACATCTTCCTTTCCCAGTTACTTTCTATATTAAAAAGCTATTGATTTTCTCTTCTTAAGCCTTGCATTCTCATGATATCGCCTGTTCCTCCATTTTACAATAAACTCTTTATCTAGCTGTCTCCCTTTTTAAAAGCCTTATCCCTTCTGGTTTTCTTATCTACAACTCTCTTTCAAGTGTGTAACTGTTTTCTTTATCTCTCACCTTTCACCACCCCTCTCTTCCTGCAGGGTAATCCTACCCTTCTCCCTCCTAATCTCTAGTTCTTTCTTCTTCCTTCTAGAAATGTTGTATTTTCTATAACTGCATGTTCATTAGCAAGGCAGCGATAACATCAAATTGCAGTATAATAATATTCTCCCCATCTGAAAAATGCATTTTACTCTCAAGCTGCTTCTGTAAAAAAGGATGCAAATTTTGGAACCTATCAATCCAACTCTAGATCAGTGTTTTCAGAGGCAGATATAAATCCTTTTGAAACGTTCATAACCTTTAATAATAACAATAACACCGTCTTACAGTGCAAATACAAGAAAACAATCTAAATAGCTACTGAAATTAAATCCTGATGGCAGTCCACACTTAGCATAATAACATACTCTACATATTTTTATATTCTGACATCAGACATTTCCCCTATAAGAAAAAATACAATATTATTCCAATATGCAATACATTAGACAATATGCATATCCCTCAATATCATTCCAATATGCAATATTATTCAATACTGTCCTCTAAAATATCCTTTAAGACTTGTCCTAGAAAAGTCCCTAGAAATAATGCTTATTAATTGTATGTTATCTTCCATGTTTTTAAGGAATAAAGTTAAGCCAAAATGTCTACAATTTCTAACATAATTCAGGTATTTCTCATGCATAGATATACGAGTCATTTTACATATCTTTTCAAATATACTTCTTAAATTCATGAAAAATAGTCTTTCATTACCATTAGACAATAACAATTTGTTAATGTCTCTTAGAGTGGCTTAAATACCAGCAAGACAACTGGCCAAGCTTTCAAGGACTGTCTAGGTGGCAAAAGTTATTTCCATGGAACTCTGGAGCAGTTCAATTATTCTGAACTTTTTTGTTCTAAATCTACAGGTGCTAATGGTTACTTGGTTCTACAATAATATGCCCAAGAGTATGCTGGCACAATACCTCTACCAAACAGAAATATTGAATCATCCACAAACTCTGGAATCAGAATGAGAAGGATAAAATTATTATTTATAGGGCATGAACTTAACGTTCATTGCCCTAGAACATGTATACTATTCTCTTTGCAAGTATCTGAATGCCATCTGGATGCTTAAATCATCTAATATGTACTCACTATATCCTATCATCTAACGTGTTCAGAGAATGTCAGCCAGGAAGCCAGATTTATATCGTGCTTTTGCCACTTACTGTCTGAATGACCTTGGAAAAGTCACTTTGGAACAATATAAATAGAGAGTAACAGGAAGCAGTCACCTTTCTCAATCTAAGGTTCTTTACCTGTGAAGTGGGAATAAAATTCCTAACCATGGGTTGCTGAACGCATGGTTAAATTGAGAAAATGCTCTATAATAGTCAATGTGTTTCATGACTTACTGTCATGAGCATGTGGCCCAGTAGAATTAGATTATTGTAAGCTTTTCCATTGTTTGGTGCACACTGATAAACTAAGACTCAATGTTTGTATTCCTATTGAATCACTTGATGGAGAGAAAAACAGTTACTATGAAACGATCATTCTTCAAAAGAAAGTTGTTATGTCTACAGATAGACAAAGTTAGACAAAGCCAGGGACTTTATGCTCTTATCTTTATGCACAATCTCCTAACATCTTGAAGGACATAAAGCATCTCTCTCCTTGGTGCTGCCCTGTCCTTGTTTTATCAGTCCATCTCAGATCTGTTCCTATTTTTATCCTAGCGCAGTGGCCAAAAGAAAAAAAAAGGTTTGAGTAACGTTGTAACTGCTCCTCTACCGCACAAGAAAGAAAATGTAAAATGCATATCTACCCCAAGGCTTTCCATCAGTGTTAGGAGGTAGTCTGCTTCTAAACTTGGTGAGTGAAAAGAGAGGAAGTGATGGCTTGCTCAGCTTTGACTCAAGTTAGCAACTTATGATCAGGGACTAGAAATATGGATTGTTCAAAATACATAAGCATACCTGCAAAGATCTGGTATTCCGAAGTAGAGACATTTACACAATTTACAGCAAGGGTTTTGTATTAGAAGAATTGACTCATGCCTGACCAGGCAGTGGCATAGTGAATAGAGAGTCGGACTGGGATGAAGAGGCCCCAGGTTCCAAACCCTGAAGTCATTGGCTTGAGCACAAGCTCATCCAGCTTGAGTGTGGGCTCACCAGCTTGAGCACAAGGTTGCTGGCTTGAGCGTGGGATCATAGACATGACCCCATGGTCGCTGGCTTGAGCCCAAAGGATGCTGGCTTGAGCCCAAAGGTCACTGGCTTGAAGCCCAAGGTTGCTGGTTTGAGCCCAAGATGACTGGCTTGAGCAAGGGGTTACTCGCTCTGCTGTTGCCCCAGTCAAGGCACAAGTGAGAAAGCAATCAATGAACAACTAAGGTGCCACAATGAAGAATTGATGCTTCTCATCTCTCTCCCTTCCTGTCTGTCTGTTCCTATCTGTTGTTCTCTCTGACTCTCTCCATCTCTGTCACAAAAATAAAATAGAAAAGAATTGACTCAAGTAATGGTTCTGGTACTGCCTACTTTGTTGCACATGAGAAAGATCACTTAACACCCTTGCCTCAGTTTCTTCACCTTAAAAATGAGATATTGATATTTATTTTAGAGGGCTGTTATGATTTTAAATGACACCATATATGAACATTTTCATAAGTGTAAAAGAATCATAAAAAAAAGAATCATGATAACAGCATTTGCCATCTGTATTATTTTGAGCACTTCCATTGAGAAAGGTACTGAACAATTTCCATATCTCTATAGAGAGATAGCTTAAAAAATTTAGCATGTTAGTGTACATTTAGAATAACCAAAATCCAAAGATATTTTAATGGCGGTGGTGATAAAGGGGAGAAATAGTATGCAGCATTTTCCAAATAAATTTACTATAAAGTCATTTACTTTAGAAACTGATGACTGTTTTGCCCAACGCATCCTACAACTTGTCTTCAATCAGCTCATTTTAGGAAAGAATGAATCTGTCTTGTGATAATTGGAGAGACAAGATAAAACAGTGATTAGAAGTCTATGTTCAACCTAACCAGGTGGTGGTGCAGTGGATAGAGCATCAGACTGGGACGTGGAGGACCCAGGTTCAAAACCCCAAGGTTGCTGGCTTGAGCACCGGCTCATCTTGTTTGAGCAAGGCTCTCCAGCTTGAGCCCAAGGTCGCTGGCTTAAGCAAGGGGCCACTCGGTCTGCTATAGCCCCCCGGTCAAGGCACATATGAGAAAGCAATCAATGAACAACTAAGGTGCTGCAATGACGAATTGATGCTTCTCATCTCTCTCCCTTCCTTGCTGTCCCTCTCTCTGTCACACACACACACACACACACACACACACACACACACACACACACACACACACACAGTCTATGTTCATGAACCAGACTGAATTTGAATCCTGGCTCCACTACTCCATCACTGTTGTAATCATGCTCTGCCTCTGTTTCCTGGTCGGTAAAATGGGGATAATAACAGTTCCTACCACATAGGGTGTTATGAGGATTAAATGAGCTAATAAATATAAAAAGACTTAGCACAGGGCCTGGCACATAATAAATAATAAATGTCAGGCACTGTAGAGTTCACGGCTTGATGATCAATACCTGGAGTACTGGCCATTCTGTATTATTCTGTCCTCACACCTAGCAATGTGGGCATACAGATGCCCAATAGAATGAATGTGCATTCATTTTTTAATAAAATATCTACTAAGCATCTACTGGTAGCTAAACAACAGCAACTATTAAATACACATTAATAATTATTGACACACTGTATTACTTCACCAATACAGCACTCAGGTCTAATAAATGTAGGTCTAGATTGTGACTGATCCAGATAAACTGCTATCACATTGATAACGCAGCTCACCAAAAGGCGTCTTGCGATGTAATATGCAAAAGGTCAAAATGCTTATTTCCTAAAAGAGTTTTCTTACTGCAACGTGACCTGTAAGCTAGCCAAGTACACCAGAGGAACTCTAACAAATAGGAATCGGAAAATAGGTGCTTCTAACAGTAGCCTTCTTGAGGTGAAAAGATTCACTTTCACTTTTTCAAATTATATAAATACCTTGAGAAATACTATAATACATAGAAGTAAATGTAGTGTGACTCCAAAATATCTAAATCAGTTCACGACTTTTCCTCTTTCTCTCCCGCTCACTGACCAACTGTGGACTGTTTTACTTCAGTGTGTTCCTTCAATAGGGAGGCAAGAAAGGAGAAGAAAGGTAAAATTAAAACTAGCTAAACCTGTTCTGCCTAGAAATTTTGCTTACGTTAGGTGGTAAAGAAGTCTTAAAAGAATGAGTAAAGGCATTTAAAAGTACTTCACCAACCCAGATAACTGAATAATTTTTGTTCATTTTGATAAAATCAGATAAAACTACTTTTTGTTCTCCAACTGAAAAATAGCTATCATTCAAATACATAAATGTGCCTGACCAGGTGGTGGCGCAGTGGATAGAGTGTCGGACTGGGATGCGGAGGACCCAGGTTCAAGACCCCGGAGATCGCCAGCTTGAATGCGGGCTCATCTGGTTTGAGCAAAGCTCACCAGCTTGGACCCAAGGTCGCTGTCTTGAGCAAGGGATCACTCGGTCTGCTGAAGGCCCACGGTCAAGGAAGGCACATATGAGAAAGCAATCAAAGAACAACTAAGGTGTCCCAACGAAAAACTGATTGATGCTTCTCATCTCTCACTGTTCCTGTCTGTCTGTTCCTATCTATCCCTCTCTCTGACTCTCTCTCCGTCCCTGAAAAAAACAAAATACATAAAGGCTTTCCTTAGGAGTTGTTTTAAAAGTGCTATATACATGATTCATTAATTTGTATTTGGTGTTATTTGCCAAATATAGACAACTATAACAGTTATTTCTAGTAGATGAACAGAGATAAAATTTACACGTCCAAATATGTAACCATAATAAATGGAAGAGTTTACTTTTTCCCACATTTATGAGAATGAAAATGAAAGTCTTCTGGTGTTCAGACCAAACTCAAAACAAAATTCCTGAACTTCTGTTTTAGAGTGTTGATGCCAAGCCTTAGCTAACAAAGTAACAATCCACAGCACTGTTGCAAAACTCTAAAAAAAAAAAGAAATGGGATTTTATACAAACACTGACAGGCTCTGACCATCAGTGGCATTAGAAGGCGCCACCATAATTGCAGTCTCCTTAAGACATAACTTATTTCAGGCTAAGTAGGAGAGCCAATATTTTGTATTTTAATTAAGAAACCTGGACTTTGTTTATAATAGTTGGCTGTTAGGCCAATTCTTGCCAGGATATACTTGTAAAAGAGAATTTTTGCCTCAAGTAAGCTTTCTTTTAAGATTTTTGGAAAAGATTTAGGATTTAGGATGGAATTCTTTTCAATTATTTATTTAAGCTGCCTTCATTATAACACTAATAACAATATATTTGCGTTAATTTTCAACCTACTCATCAATGGCCATAAATATTTGCTATTTGCTTCTTGAAAAAGACAAAAAACTTTTAATCATACTGTTGAAAATATATTATTGTCTGCTATAAACACAAGAGCCAAACTATTTCCTCATTTATTTATAACTACTTAGACCTGAAAATAAATCTCTGTTTCCCTCGTGTTATAAAGTGACTCGATGAATAGTCAAGACAGAGTAGAACATTAAAGAGGTTATCTAATAACAAATAAAATATCTTAGATGGGAAACACCCATTGGCTAATTTTGAAAATGTATTTTATTAGCTGTTCAGATCTAAGCATTCAAACAAGAAACCCTTCAAAGCTACTGTTGTCAAAAACTTTTTCTTCCCAATTATACTTATCTTTTGGCACATGTGATAATAGTAATATTACTTAGTATTTATTTGAAAAGTAAATTAGAGGCTGAATACATCTGAAAATTATAGCTCTGGAAAATTAGATTCCAAAGGAAATCAAATGGAACACTGCCACCTTTTGGTTTATATGAGTTTTAAAGTTACAGGTTTTGCTGTAGCCTTTTTGAATGAAAATGTTTAGATATACTTTCTGCTTCTGGAAATAGGAATCCAATCTCTGTTGGGATAAAATATTCATCTTAAAACTTTTGTGTTTCAGTTGTTTTTTACTTCTTAATATTTGTTTCTATTTTGCAAGTTTGTCTCCAAACACTTGAACTTTAGGACCTGGAAATGATTCTTCCTGTTTATTTTGTAAAGAATGGCAAGTAAATGACCTAGTAATGAAAAACACAAAGGGCTTTTATATCCTAGGGCTCTGTCATGAGCCTTTCTATTTCTTCTCTTTATCTCAAATCATACCACTACCCAATAGAACAGTATTTTGCAATGGCATACTCAGATTCCCCAAAGTATTAATTGCATTTCTTTCAGCTGGAAGGATTTATGCCTGCTCACTCCTAAGTGTTTTATGTATACAATTTTAAATTATAGGGCAAAAGAAATGATACAGTAGGTGCCTAGACACATATATAAACTAATTAGTGTGTGAGGAGGAATAAAGGGCTAAGTGTAGACAGAGATTTTTATTTAGGGCAAGACCTGAAATTATGAGGTTGTTGAAGAACAGGAACGAAACAAATATGGAAAAGTAAGAATGGGGGAGTAGAGAAGCCTTAATCAATAAGGTAAATAAAGAAACTGGTTGACCAGCAAATTAGACTATTTTTTTTTCAGTTTAGTTTCCTGCAACCTGGCTGACTATACTAACGAAGAGCTCCTCTAGCTACAAAAGTAGACAAATAGAAAATAATGTATACTCAAAATAAAATGAGAAAAATCAAGAACTTCAAGAAAAGAGACAGAAATTTCTAAGTGCCAGCAACAAAGAGGAAATATAAAAACCCAGAGATTTGTAGAGTGACTCAGTAGAGGTTCTGGGGCTTTACACTCTCAGGCAAAGTCTTATTTCTAGGGGCTGCAGATTAAATGCCCATTTGTGATATAAACATGACCTTGCACATATATGAGCTTATATGTAAAACCTAAGATCCATGGAGAAAAATGAAGTGATCGAGGAGAGGAATAAAATCCCCATACATGGGAAAGTCTGGGGAGTAACAAGGATATTTGATATGGTCTGGGAATTGAAGTGAAATACACAACGTTCTCTTTTAAAGATTAAAACAAAAGCCTGCTTGTCACTATACTGTGTTTCAGGATAGCCATAGGATTTTCAAGCCTAGAAATTAAAAACCAGTCATAACCTAATTAAATATAGCATCACTTCCAACAACCTTGGGTCCATAGTGCTCTAACAGAGGGAAAAATACAGAAGTAACAGGATATAATTCTAAGTTTGGTTACAAAAGGACTGTAGCTTCCAACTCAGGTGTTTTCTCTTTTTACTCTTTGGCTCTCTCTTTTGAATCATCAGCTGTCCTGTTATGAGGACATTCAGATAACCTATAGAGAGGCCCACAAGGCGAGGACCTAATGTCTACTAGAAACTACATAACTGAACTTGAAAGTAGATCTCCTGAGATGTGTCAACAGCCACTTGAGCTCCTATCACACCATCAGATGATACCACAGCCACAACCAACGGCTTAACTGTAGTTTCATGACAGAACTTGAGTCACAGGCATTTATTTATGCTGGGGCCAGATTCTTGGACCACAGAAAGTGTGAAATAATAAGTGTTTGTTGTTTTATGCTTCCAAGTTTGTTGGTTATTTGTCACGCATCCATACTAGTTTCTTACATGACTAAGATGTCCTTTAATCCAGAATAATTATTGGTATCAGTATCTCAACATTCATAATGGATATAAAAGAATATCACTGGATAGTCCATGTTCTAAAGATTATGAACCTGCCATCAATCAGCATTATAGATATCAACATTTTTTGGTCATCAAAGAAAATAAGTATCAATATCTGATCCTGATTTTTAAAACCATGGCTGAGAAGCTTTGCAGAAAATACAATCTAATAGATACATTAGCTTAGAACTTCTAAAAGTACTACTGCTGTTGAGAATATGGTCCATCTTTTAAAATATCCCTTTTTAAGCATCACATGATGTTTTTTATTTTAAATTCAGTATAAGTGAAACATGTTTCTTCTATAATTCCATCAATTCATTCAATAAATATTTATTGTCCTATCAAAAATTAAGCATTTAGAATGACACTGAGAATACATTTATTAGAAAAAAAACGTATCTCTACTCTCATAGAAGTAACATTTATAAAAAAGTTACTACTCTCATAGAAGTAACATTTAAGGAAGAAAGAAATATTAAACTATTGATCCCAAGTAGAGAGCTGATAAGGTAGAAACTTTAACCAATACCCCCAAAAGGCAGATATCAGATATCAAAGAAAAGTGCTAGACAAACATAATTTGTGTGTGTGTGACAGAGACAGAGAGAGACAGAAAGAGGTACAGATAAGGACAGATAGACAAGAAGGAAGAGAGTTGAGAAGCATCATTCTTTGTTTTGGCTCCTTAGTTGTTCATTGATTGCTTTCTCATATGTGCCTTGACCAGGGGGCTACAGCAGAGCAAGTGACCCCTTGCTCAAGCCAGCGACCTTGTGCTTCAAGCCAGAGACATCTGGCCTCAAGCCAGAAACCATGGGGTCATGTCTATGATCCCACACTCAAGCCAGTAACCCCACACTCTAGCCTGATGACCCCATGCTCAAGCTGCAACCTCAGGGTTTCAAACCTAGATCCTCAGTATTCCAGGCTGATGCTCTATCCACTGTGCCATCACCTGGTCAGGCTAAATAACTTTAAACTGATTCTCTTTCTATCACAAAATGATTCTGTATCTCTACATATTTCCCTTTATCCTGTGAAAAGGTGCCTTGAAACTCTCCAATCTCTTAAACTTGCAAGGATTCTGTACCAATCAATTTCGCCCAAGATCAGCCTCCAGCATTCTTTCGTAAAGTTTTCTACCATGTGTTATTGTCAGTCATCTGACAAATATGCATTTTCCCAAATATACATTGGTCTGAATACAATACAAATGGTCTACTTTTACCTGCCAAGCATTGGCAAATTCCATTGGGAAACAAAATTTTTGTTGCATCCACAAAAACACTTGTTCTTACCTAATTTGAGTATGCTGATCTCAAATCTGACATTAGTTTTTCTCTGTAAGCTACAGTTTTTTGCAATTCAAGATTTTAAGTTTTCATCTTATTGTAAAATTTTCAACATTTAGTTTAACATAATGAAGTAGAATGTCTTCTTGGACATCATCTTTGTGAAAATACAATAATTATATAATGCAGTAAATACACTAATACACTAAAAGATATGATTGCATCAGAAATGTCTACAATTTTGAAATAAAACATATAAAAACACTTATTTTAATCATAAAATTTGTGCAAAACTTATTTAAATTCAACTCAAGCAAAAATTTGTGTTTGTAGCTCTTGCGTTTGTGACCTTATTGTGGACAATCTCGTTTGATGCTCTAGCAGTAGTCTGCTCATCACTAACAGCTCCAAGATTTTCGGGAAACTTATCAAGGTGACTTTTCAGGAAGTGAATCTTAACGCTCATGTTACACCCAATGTCGCGAAAAGTCAACAGCATCCTTTGAACAAGAAGTTCATAGTTTTCTGCTTTTTTGTTGCCAAGGAAGTTCTTTGTAACTGCCATGTTGCTTTCTCCTCCTTATTCATCTTCCTGGCAAATTCTTCGTCATGTATGAGGTTTCTAATCTGAGGTCCATCAAATACACCTGCTTTTATCTTCTCAAAAGACAAGGCAGGAAAAGCGGAAATAATATGTTGAAAGCATTCACTTTCTCTATTCAAAGCCTGAATAAACTGCTTTATTAAGCCAAGTTTGATGTGAAGTGGGGGAAAAATGATACTGTCTCAATTAACTCAGGTTCATTCACAATATTTTGCATCCCTACTTCCAGAGCTTCGTGTTTAGGCCATTCCTTCTATGTCCAGTGTTTCTCCCGAGCTTGGCTGTCCCACAAACACAGAAAGCAAGGATACTTCGTAAAACCTCTCTGTTGTCCTAGCAGGAAATTTACCATTTTAAGATCCACACAAACAAGCTTGACCAGGCAGTGGAGCAGTGGATAGAGCGTCAGACTGGGATGTGGAGGACCCAGGTTCGAGATCCCAAAGTTGCCAGCTTGAGCGCAGGCTCATCTGGTTTGAGCAAAGTTCACCAGCTTGGACCCAAGGTCGCTGGCTCAAGCAAGGGGTTACTCGGTCTGCTGAAGGTCCACAGTCAGGGCACATATGAGAAAGCAATCAATGAACAACTAAGGTGTTGCAATGAAAAACTGGTGCTCCTCATCTCTCTCCGTTCCTGTCTGTCTGTCCCTATCTCTCTCTCTCTGTGTAAAAAAAAAAAAAAAAAAAAATCCACACAAATGATCCAGTTATGCTCCTCATACTTCAGAAAGTCAAGGACAATTTTTATGTCATTATAATCTTCTCACAGATGAGTTGAATAACCAATTGGAACCACTAAAAATAGGCAATATATGCATGTGTCACAAATGATGAAATATTGCGCCTTTGATGTTAAAGTGTGTAACAGCCACATATATAACAGATGGTGTCAGGACTATTTTTACATTTACACCTACTCGAAGAAGCCATGATTCAATCTTAAAACAAAATAAGAGGGTGTTTTTATCAGATAATTATTTTTTACATTTATAAACAACTACAATTATGTAAAAGTGATGTTTGTAAAACATTAATTGCCTTGTGGTTATGTTCTATCCAAGAGTCATTGTCTTTTAACTCCAATTTAAAAACCAATGCATGCCATTAACTGTAACAAAAAGAAATTAAAATTGCATAAAAACTAGAGCATGTACCAAAAAACAGATTTTAGATTTGAAATCAGTGATGCAGAAATATATAGAAACAGTTCTAAAACCTCATGCAACAGAAAATTTAAAAAAAACTGTTCCCCAGTGTTATCACTATTATTTAATATCACTCTTATCCAAACTTCCATCATTTTATCACTATGCATTTGTCAACTATTAGTATTAAGATTTTTCCTTACCACTTTAGCTGAAACTGTCTCTTTATATATCTTGTCTGATATCCTAATTTTCCCATTCTTGACTTTTCTGACATATTCTAACAGCATTTAACACAATAGTTACAATGTTTAATAATGTTAAACCCATTATTTCACAATGAAACTTTTATTTCTTTGAATATATGACACTGCTTTTATTGCTCTCTGTGTATGCATGAAAACACTTCCTGATCATTACAACTTGAAAAAATACTGTGGGCTGCTCTCATATATTCACCTCTTCAAATAAGTCTACCAAAGTGTCACCCTCAATCCCAGGGACACCACCTATTATGGATCTGTCCCTATGCCAATACAGTTATCTCTTCGACTGAACCTCAGAAGATAATGTGCTCTTTCAAGGAAGGTACTTTTGCTTTTTCATCTTTGGGATTTCAGTGCTACATAATATTAGGCACAGAGATATTCTGTAAATGATTATGAATTAATTAATGGAAATTAACCAAATGAACAGTGGCTAAGGAATATTCTAGGAAAATATCAAAGCAAATATAGAGTCCTAGAGGTCAGACAAAACATGTCTATTTAAGAACAGGATGCATGATGATTGAGTACAGGAATAAAGCTGGAGAGGTAAGCATAACCCAGACTATGGAGAGTCTTAGATTTCATGTTATAGGATTTGAGACCTTATCCTAAATGTGATGTGAAACCTCTGAAATATGTTTAGAAGTACATTATCTACCACCTCACACCTATTAGAATGGCTCTTATCAACAAGACAAGTAATAATGAGCACTGGAGAGGTTGTGGAGAAAAAGGAATCCTCATTCATTGTTGGTGGGAATGTAAACTGATAAACCACTATGAAGTTCATAATAATAATAATAATAATAATAATAATAATAATAATAGAGTTGCAGTATGGACCACCAACCCCTCTTTTAGGTATCTACCTGAAACTTTTAAAAATATTTATTTGCAAAGATGTATGTACCTTTATGCTCACTGCAGAGTTATGTACAGTGGCCAAGACATGGAAACAGCCAAAGGATCTTTTGATAGAGGATTGGATAAAGAAGACATGAGACAAGCCTGACCAGGCAGTGGTGCAGTGGATAGAGCATTTGGACTGGGACACAGAGGACCAAGGTGTCCTCTGTGGGGTTCAAATCCCAAGGTGACCAGCTTGAGTGTGGGTTCATCTGGTTTGAGCACAGCTCACAGCTTGAACCCAAGGTTGCTGGCTTGAACAAAGGGTCACTCACTCTGCTGTAGCCCCCTGGTCAAGGTACATAGAGAAAGCAATCGATGAACAACTAAGGTGCCACAACAAAGAATTGATGCTTCTCATCTCTCTCCCTTCTTGTCTTCTGTCCCTACTTGTTCCCCCTGTCACCCCCCAAAAAATGACATGATACTTATATACTTTGGAATACTACTCAGCCATAAGAAAAGATAAAATACTGTCATTTGCAACAACATGGATGGATCTCCAGAATACAATATTAAGTGAAATAAGTCAGACAGAAAAAAGTAAAAAAAAAAACCACATGTGATTTCACTCATGTGAGATATAAAACTGAAAGCAACAAATGAACAAAGAAGAAAAAGAAAGAAAAAAAATTCATAGACACAGACAACAGTATAGTGATTACCAGAGAGAAGAGGTTAAAGGGGGTCAAATATAAAGGACAGAATAAGATCTGACTTTGGGTGGTGGGCACATTTACCGGTGATATATCACAGAATTGTATACAGAAAACCTATATAATTTTATTAACCAATGTCATCACAATAAATTTAATTAAAAGTATATTGTAATTGAACAAATTCAAGGCATTACTTTACTATAAACATAACTAAGGAAAAATGTAACATTTTTTACATAATTCACATCAATCTCAATTTTTAATCATTATTATGCCTTAGTCAACTCTATAGAAAATGGTTATTTCTAAATTTAAATATTTTCTACTTAACAATTTTCTTCTTTCTACTCCCCTACAGGCCATTGGCGTTTGCTCATGCTGTCAATCTATAGATTTAAATGCAGAGTCAAGCAGGTTTTCCTGAGATTTTAATTGGATCAGTTGGGTGAATGATATTACCATTCACTAAAAAAAAAAGAAAAAAAAGATGGAATAAGAGAGCAAGGGTCAGAATAGAGAATGCTATCACTGCAGGACTTGAGAGACAATCAGGAAATTAACTCAAGCAGATGGGCATCTGAGATTTGGCACCCAGAAAAAAGAGCTAAGCTGGAGACAATGATATGGGACATCAACACATGCCCGGCAAAGATAGATGCTCAATAATTACTTGTCCAAAAACATTAGAAATGATTGTCGAAACCATTAGGATACAAATGTAGAATAATGATTTTTAATGACTGACAACAGAAGGTTAGGGAACATGAATACATATGAAACAAGTTAAGGAAGCATTGTTCTTTAAAGAGCCCGATGTATAGGAAAAGAAACAAAGGGATAGTTGTGTCCCAGAAACCAAGATAGCAGAGAGTTAAAAAGGGTGGATTAATTTTTATTCTCAAATAGTTCAGTGAGGTCAAGGAAGATAAGAAATAGAAATTTCCTTCCATATAAGCCACAGAGAGATCCTGAAAAGACTTTTACCTGAAAAATTTTGATAGTATAGACTTGATGGAAACCAGATTTTAAAGTATACGGAATGTGAAATAATGGAAATGATACGTGAAAACAATTATTTTACAAAAGAAATTAAAAACAGAAAGAAAAAGGAGAGAGAGGTTTGCTATTAAAAACAAATTAGTGTTTAAAAAAATTAGGAGGGTTTGTTGCATTTAGAATTGAAAAATATAATTTTTTCACTGTTTAGTTTATTAGTCCCAGATCTCCGGTTATAATCTTCTCTTCATTCTCTACCTCACCAATATCAAAATTATTTTTTAAATGATGTGACATCTTTCTGGGGAGCAGTTTTCATATTTGCCTCAATTGTTTACTTTATTCTCCTATCACCACTACCCTGAAATATATTTTTCTTAAACTTCCTTAACTCACCTTACACAACAATTTTACATTATCTTACAGAAGTATTGCTCAGATCATATCACACACCTTTACAACATTTTTCAGTATTTTTCTACTGTCTAACAAATAAAGCAAACATTACTTTCATTTACAAAGAGAAAAAAAGAAACCTTCAAAATGGTTGCTCAGTACCAATAGCTAAACCTTGTTTTTCTAAAAGTATACCATTTTCACATCCTCTCTGCCAATAGATCGCTTCACTTTCCCCACTTACCCAGTTCCACTTCCCATGTCAGACTCAGTTCAGATGTCATCTCAACAATAATATTGACTTTGATCTTAAGTGGAAGGGATCACTCTTTCCTGGGCAGTCTGACAGTTTAGAGTTTTGACAGCTTCAATCGCACCTTTTACACACTGTGTGTGCTAAAGTTGTGTGTTTAACTCCCCTATGAGACAGTAAACAGCTTGAAAATGGAAAACATGTCTTGTGTTTCTCTTAGCCCTCACAGAGCCTATACAGTAGATGCTCAATATGTCAGTAAACATGTGAATTCATTAATGTTAGTGCAAGGAAAGTCAAGAAAAAGAACAGGTGGTGGTGCAGTGGATAGAGCATAAACCTGGGATGCAAAAGACCAGGTTCAAAAGCCTGAGGTCATGGGCTTGAATGCAGGCGCATCCGCTTGAGCACGGGCTCACCAGCTTGTGCGCAGGGTTGCTGGCTTGAGTGTGGGATCATAGACATGACTCCCATGGTCTCTGGCTTGAGTCTAAGGTCACTGGTTTGAGCAAGGGGTCACTGGCTCAGCTATATCCACCCTCCCACCCCTGGTCAAGACACATATGAAAAAGCAATCAATGAATAATTAAGGTGGTGCAATGAAGAGTTGATGCTTTTCATCTCTCTCCCTTCCTGTCTGTCTGTCCCTATCTGTCCCTCTGTCACTCTCACTAAAAAAAAAAAAAAAAAAAAATGGTGCAAAAGACCAAGACAATTTACTACTGTTCAGTAACTAAAACATTCAAACACCTCTGTTGTTATTATTATTATAGATTGTAACATATACAAAGGTTTTTGATTAGTGGTGTGAAAAAGTGGTTTAAAATGAATCCAGTATACACAAATAATGATGATACTAATAATAGTCATCAACATACATTAACCTCACTGTGAAACTGTGCATTGTGACGGATTCTATGCCCTTGGAAAGGGCTGGGGAGCAAAAGAGAGGAACCTGCTTGTTTATTATCCTGAAAAGTGTAGCCGCGAATAAAGAGCCCCAAGGATATCATCCCATGAAAAGTTTTGAACTAAGAAGTAACTCCAAATTGATCCAGCAAATAGTTTGAAGTGTTTTTTATGTACTAAACACTAGAAAATGGTAAGATACAGGAGGACCTCCAGAATTTTAGAGTCTAATGACAGTGACAGAAAGTTGTTAATAGGATGAGGTCAATGCTCCAGCCTCAAAGGCCCACTGCCAAACTTGAGAATTCCATGGCAGTTACCGGGATGACAGCATGGCCCCAGCCACAGTCCTCCTCTGCTGCCATCGGAAGCAGCCATGGCAGCAGAACCTCAGCCCCCACACACGGGAACCAGAAATGTCCCATTGGACGACTCCTGTGTCTTCAGTCTTCAGTTCTGGATTTCCCCCTATAGAACTGGAGTCTCTCGCCTGACCAGGTGGTGGTGCAGTGGATAGACCGTCGGACTGGGATGCGGAGGACCCAGGTTCGAGACCCCGAGGTCGCCAGCTTGAGTGCAGGCTCATCTGGTTTGAGCAAAGCTCACCAGCTTGAGCCCAAGGTCGCTGGCTCGAGCAAGGGGTTACTCGGTCTGCCGTAGCCCCCCGGGTCAAGGCACATATGAGAAATCAATCAGTGAACAACTAAGGAGCCACAAAAAAGAATTGATGTTTCTCATCTCTCTTCCTTCCTGCCTGTCTGTCCCTGTCTGTCCCTCTCTCTGACCCTCTCTGTCTCTGCCACAAAGAACTGGAGTCTCTCAGTACAATGGCTGTGGCCTCGTATGAAGGGAAAGCCCAGCGGCCTCTGTCCTGCCAGCACGTGTGTCATTTTCATTCCCTCCCAGTTTGGACTAACACCCTTCAGCTTAAATTTTATTTAGACCAAAACTGTGAAGTAGAAATATAATGCAAATCAGTGAGCCATATATGAAATTTTAGATTTTCTAGTAGCCACAACTTTAAAAGGTACAATGAAACTACTAAAATTAATTTTAATAATATACTCAACCCAATATAGCCAACATATTAGCATTTCAGTATTATAAAGAATTTAGGTATTTAATTTTTTGTTGTTGAAATTTTAAAGAAACAGACAGGGATAGACAGAAGGGGAGAGAGATGAGAAGCATCGACTCATTGTTGCAGCACTTTAGTTGTTTATTGATGGCTTTCTCATATGTGCCTTGACCAGGGGCTCCAGCTGAGCCAGTGACCCCTTGTTCAAGCCAGTGACTTTGGGCTTTAAGCCAGCAACCTTTGGGCTCAAGCCAGCGACCTCACACTAAAGCCAGATGAGGCTGTGCTCAAGCCTTCGACCTTGGGGTTTCTAACCTTCAGCGTTCCAGGTCAATGCTCTATCCACTGTGCCACCACCACCTGGTCAGGCAATATATTTAAAAAAAATTTTATTACGTCTTTGAAATAAAGTATTGTATTTTATATTTAGAGTGCATTTCAATGCAAACTAGCCACATTTCAAGCGCTGAACGTACAGAGTAGCTACCATATTGCAAAGCACAGCTGTAGACATTTGATATCCGTAGTGAGACTGAGGTAAGAAAAGATACTCAACACAGGGCAGTTGTTTCCTTTGTGGGGAAATTAACCAGCGATTCAATTTCTATAACTGTTATACACCACTCAGATTTTCTAGTTTAAAAATTATAAGAAAAGACAGATTCAAATAAATGTCATACTAGAGATGCAAATCTAACTGCTCTGGGAATATCAAGATCAAAATTGCTGAGGAGAAATGGAAAGGAAGAGGCTCCGGGCCCTGCCCGAACCTTTGAGGGAGGAGTGGCATGTTGACAGAGGAGAACGGGGGTGGTGTGCGGTGCGAGAGGGGAAATCCTGACACAGGGCTGCACTGAAGCAAGGTCGCAAGAGCATCATCTTACATAATATATTCACAGAGGAGCAAGTGGTCCAGCCTGGTTGTGTCCTATGGAGAAACGACAGAAAAAAATGAAAAGCAGCCTGGAAATTTTTTTTTTTTTGTATTTTTCTGAAGCTGGAAACGGGGAGAGACAGTCAGACAGACTCCCGCATGCGCCCGACCGGGATCCACCTGGCACGCCCACCAGGGGGCGACGCTCTGCCCCTCCCGGGCGTCGCTCTGCTGCGACCAGAGCCACTCTAGCGCCTGGGGCAGAGGCCAAGGAGCCATCCCCAGCGCCCGGGCCATCTTTGCTCCAATGGAGCCTCGCTGCGGGAGGGGAAGGGAGTGGCAGAGAGGAGGGAGAGGAGGAGGGGTGGAGAAGCAAATGGGCGCCTCTCCTGTGTGCCCTGGCCGGGAATCGAACCCGAGTCCCCCGCACGCCAGGCCTACGCTCTACCTCTGAGCCAACCAGCCAGGGCCCAGCCTGGAAATTTGAATTCAGTACTTAGGTTTTTGACCTGATTTTAATAATGTATGTAAGAAAAAACAATAGAAGTACTTCCTTATCTTTGTGCTCTGATATCATGAATCAGCATGCATTGTACAGGCTACGAGGCTACTTTTCTCAAAATTGTCCAAACATATTACTCCTTTCATCTATTGTCGTTCTGAGAGCGTAATCAGTGGGATTAGCGAAGAGCTGTGTCTCATCCTCAGAGCCTTTGCCTTTTAAATTGTGTCTGAAAGGAAAGCATCAGGCCCGTGATTACTCACTTACTTCCTAGAGAAAATAATGGTTTTATCTGGGAAATAGAAGGATAAAGTGTAAAAATTTAGAAGTTGTTTTAAAATTAAGTAATTATATAAATTATAATTGTTCATTTTATTATGACTTTACATTCATTTTTAAATAATATTTATTGATTTTTGGAGAAAGGGAGAGATGGGGAGAGAGAGTGAGAACAAGAGAGAGAGGGAGAGGAAGAAAGAGGGGGAGAATTGGGAAGCATCTACTCATAGGAGTTGTTTCCTTTATGTGCCTTGACTGGGTAAGCCCAGGGATTTGAACAGGCAACCTCAGTGTTCAGGTAGACGCTTTATCCACTGCACCACCACAGGTCAGGCTGACTTTACATTTTCTATCATAGCCAGTTTAATTCTAAAAATTGTTATAAAATATTGTCATACATGAAGAATGAGATCATGGCCAACTTCTGGCCCCAGGAAGTTGCTAATTATCAGTTTAATAACTGCTAGAAGAGGGGGAAATAGATACAGTATATTGACTACAAGAATGCACCAAGCATTAAGCTAAATTATTTGCATATATATCTTATTTATTCCTCACAACTCTGTGAGATTTCTTTTCTTTTCTTTTAAATTTTTTTAATTTCTTGACTCTAAGAGAGAGGAAGGGAGAGAAAGAGATAGAAACATTGATCTGTTCCTGTATGTGTAGTGACCAGTGATCGAACCTGCAACATTTGCTTATCAAAACGATGCTGTATCCAACTGAACTATCCAGTCGGGGTTTTTTTTTTCTTTTAATTAATGGTATGCCTTTGGTTCTGAAATATATACATTTAATAAATAATTTTAAATGTTAAAATTAAGCATTTACTTTCGGTGGTAAGTTCACAATGCATTATGCAGATGATGTGTTATAGAATTGTACACGTGAAAACTATAAGGTTTTGTTAACCAATGTCACCCCAATAAATTCAATAAAAATATTCATTTAAAAATGAATGACATGTTTTCAAAAGTATTTGTTGGATAAAACAATGTTTAATAACTTATACAAAGGCATACATATACTACTTGGCAGACACGAAATTGAACCCAGATTTCTGATCCAAGGACCACAATCCTAAACATACTTTATTGACTGTCTATGGCATGGTTCATAAAACACTATATTGACTAAAATGAAGGGATAATTGTTATTTGATGAATCTAGATTTATTATATATTTATCAATATGTCTAGAAACTTCTTAGCTCAATGCTTGGCACATAAAAATAATCAGTTGATATTCATCATTATTACTAGTGTAATTCATATTATTGATTAAAAAGATAGGAATCACCAACATATCAAGCTTTAAAATTTCTATTTTAAAAATTAAATTACTGTGTTAGAATTCAGCAAATGACTATAAATTCTTCACTTTACTTTGGAATAAAAGAGCTCTTGGGAGAAGAATCTATGTGAAATGGATATGAGACTTTTTGTCCGCCGCAGAGACGCAGAAAGGGTAAGAGCCAAGGCATTCTGAGGAAGAAAAAGCTCAGAGTATTTGTTTTTCTTTTCCCCAGGCTCAGATTTCCAGAGGCCCCAAACATAAGAAGAGAAAAAAAAATGTTGTAAAGTAAGGTTTAGATAAACGTGACTCATTTGTTCAGAGAAAGAGGCTGAGTTCCAAATTGATAATGTGAGAGGAGCACCCTGAGGAGAAGGCAGTCAAAGGAGAGGCCCAGGCTGTAGTGGAACAGATATAGAAGTGAGTGTCTATTAGATCAGAAAAGCCAAGTAGACACAGGGATGGCGGAGGGACCTTATAAACCAAGTAATAATTCAGAATTATTAATACATCAGTAATTACTCAGAAAGACTTGGACAGCAGAGAATGACACAATCCTATTTGCTATCTAGATAGAAGCCAAAGCTGAGTATTCAATCTTCTGTGAAAAGATACTAAGATTAAGGTTTTAAAAGTACGCAAATCAAGATAAACAGTATTTAAGATAAAAATCTTTGTGGTCTTATTAAGTGAATAAGAAAAAAATAAAAAGGAAAACCAAAGGACAAAATGGAAAGCTCTATCTCGACACTACTCTCAAAGTATCTATCAGCAGAGGAGCAAGTGAGAGGCAGGAAATAAATGTAATTAGTGAAGGGATGATGCCAATACCTCCAACTTCAGCAAAGTTTACTTTAATGCCTAATTTAAAAATATTGTGATAAATAAAATTAAAGTATTTTACCCAGAGTGTTAATATTTTAAAGCAACTAGTTAAAGAGCCTAAGAAAGAGGATTTACTATTTAGTTAATCATAGGCCATCTGAAATTTGAAATGGATTGTTTCCCACAGACTTAGAAATGCTTTGTTTTAAAAAATTTTAACATCAAATGCAAAACACCTTTTTATTTTATTTTATTTTTCACTTAGAAAACTCCCAATTCTTGGCTCAGTTAGTCTCCATAAACTACTGAAGGACAAATGACCCTGAGTGTAACCTAGCCTTCGAAGTTTGTGGCCGAATAAGAGAAAGCAGGTGCATTTATACTTTTCTCTAGATTCTCTGGTTATTTTCTGTTCTGTTTTTTTTGTTTGTTTGTTTTTTTGTTTGTTTTTTGGAGAGGGAAAAGTTTTGGAGAACATTTTCTTAATGATATTTTATTCATGTGTTAAAAAAGAGGACAATACCACACCAATAATTGTTGGAACTCAAATATATCATTAATAATGTTTCCTACTGCCTGGTTACAGGAAGGATTAAAAGAAGGGTATGATGCTACTTTTGTTTCCTTACTTAAAATTTTTGTCTCTGCCTCCTCAAATTTATATTTTTCTAATTTATATTTTCCTCAAATTTATATTTCTCTCATTAATTACACTTTATAGTTATTTCCCACATCTTAATTTTCACTAAAACATGTACAGAAGGAATCCTCACCAGACCAAAGGGTAGTGATGGATTTGTGAGCAGTACAATCAGATTATGTTACCTACGCATCATTGGCAATGATGCAAGTGGGAGGAGAATACAAGGATAAGAACAGAGTATCCATGGGGCCAAGGGATGGAAGGTGAACTTGTGACAATTTCAGACATGGTGACTTTTGATCTGAGTCCTCAAGGATGACCTTATTCTTAATTACAGAATGGTCTTCCTTTAGCTGAAAAGATCACTCATTTCAACCTTGTACTTCAGCTAAAATTAAGACAAGGAGAAAAACCAGAAAATCAACTTAGCCATTAGATAAAGCAGTGATTTTTAACCTTTTTACTCTCATGGCATATATAAACTAATTACTAAAATTCTGCATCATTTTTTGCTGATCACACTGAATGGCTCTAGTTGTGTTGGCTGTTGTCATCTTTTATTTGAAAATCTAAGGGAAAAGAGGTCAATGCCCCTGACTGAATATTCAGATAGTGCATATTTTAAAAACTTGTGGCACACCAGTTAAAAAATCACTGATATAAAGAAATTGCCAGAACTGTTTTGACAGTTTAGTTTTCTTGCCAATCAGAAGTGATCGATAAGAATTTCAGAAAGTAAAGCAGTTATGGAAAAAAGTTCCCAGCACTTGCACAAAAGTAGAAGACAAGAGAATTCATTTTGTGCTCCTAGAAACTTCGAATAGCTAAATTGCTGGGCCTGTATTGAAATATAGAGGAAAAAGAAATTAGAAAAGTGGGATGAGCCCAAAATGTAGATAATCTTGAGCTCCGTGCAAGAATGTTTAGTCTCATAAGTGAGAAGTAAAGAATTTTTTAAAGCAGAAACTTTATGTAATCAACAACCTGTAGTGGTAATGTGAACAAAATAATAGAGAAATCCAGAATTAATACTGGCAATAAGGAAAAATTGCTGTAAATTTACCATTACATTCAGAATGTAAGAGGGGAAGTTAAAAAGTTAGTGTTCAGGTTATCATTTTATCTGAAAGTCCTTTAGATTTTTCAATGAAATGTTTAAAAAGCAGGGAAAAGTAAAATTAACTTTGTAGGGATTTTATGTCACTAACAATGTTCTATTTTGCTTATTCTTGTAATTGTAGCATCAAAAGAGGCCAATGTTACCAAGAATTTGTTATTTCTAGGGGTATCAGTTCTCTCTTGGCTAAAATTCTCACTTGGAAAATTTGGGAAATCAGCCCATTCAAACAAGCTTGATCTCTCCCGTTTGGCATGATGATAACAAGAATGAGCCAAGCAAATATGTATTAATAGTTGACAGGCAAGTCTCACTGATTTGACTGGTGACAAGGAAGTAAGCTCCCCAAAGTCAAGTACACTTTTTGGCTACAGACTCTTCCCTCCCAGGGCTCGCATTACTCCCTGTTACAAAGTTTTTCGAGGTAAGCCGCTTCCCAAGGGGTCAGCTCACCACCGCACATCCAGCAGGAAGACTACACCGAGGCGGCGTGCATTCCTGTCTTTTAGGCGGATGCCTCAACTGACATCCAAACTCCTCTCCTTTAGACTAAAATTATCTTGGAGCATTACTTGATAAATTACCCATTTTTCCTCTTATTCTAACATTTCTCAACATAATCCATAAAAGCTGCCCCGACCTTAGGGAAGCTCCATTTTCAGAAGTTCTGTTAGTCACCTTCAGACCCAAAGTCTACAAAAGGACAACTGAAACTCCTCAAACTTATGTGAAATTTTCATCTGTGTAGCTCTAGAATCTGATATAATGTCAGACTCCTTTTGAGCACTCAATAAATATATAGAGCCCACATAATCACAACTACTTCTCGCCATTAATTCTACATAAGACATTGTTAATTCCATTCTTAAAAATTCTATCCCCTCCCTATACAAAGGGTAACCTTGTGTAGGTCAAATAAATTTGTAAATATGATATAAATGTTTGCTTGCTTATAGTTTGTATTGAGTGTGGGGGACAGGCTGTAAGTAGGCCGGGTCGTTATAGCCTAAGGCTTAGTTTTAAGACTAAGCTTTTCCCCACACCCTTGACTGATTGCATGATGTGGGGTGGTGCACTCTCATGAGGAATCCCATCATGCCTCAGACAAGTGATTTGTATCAGAGACTTCCTTGTTTGTATCCTGGATTAAAGGTTTTGATTTCTATACTATAAAGTGGGGCAGACCGGGAGCTTGCTCTCTCTTGGTTCCCATTATCACCATTGCAGGGGCCTCCCTGATCCCTTGCCCTTCATGGGAAAAGCAGGTTTTCTTGTCTTCTTTTATGGCTTGCTTGTCTTGGTGAGACACCAATAAACAGAATGGTCCACCATCCTCCGACTCTGCCATTTCTTTACTGTCTGCCCGAATCCAATGGGAACCTGCATGTGAATGGCCACGATGGTGGCTCCTGGCAATACAACTGGCATAGTTTGTGGCAGGATTCGGAGATTGCTATGGGGCCACCACCCTTGATGAGTGGGGTAGAGGACTGGTTGCTGCTCTGTCTCCCCATGGCTGTCCTTTTAGGGGCCATAGGCTACATGTTTTCTACTCAAGAGGAGACCAGGAGTTCTGTGCAAGTAGCTACCGGAGGTCAAAAGCTTCAGTATGAATTGCAAATCAAACAGCAGAAAAGGCTGGAATTGGAACGAGCACTGGAGAAGGAATTATGGGTTCCCGAGTTGCAGTTTGCCCTGAAAGCTGAACGTTTGCACCAGCGGTTGTTGGAGAAACAACTGCAGATTCAAGAGCTCGAGTCTCAGCTTCTGGCCAAAAGCCAGCAGCCACAGGAGCCTAAACGATCGCCAAAGGAGCAGCAGCATCTGTGCCGGTGGATTGGCTTTGAGTCAGTGGGAGTAGGCTCTTGAAACTCCTCTTCTGAGGATGAGAAGGCTCAGGCTGAAGCTGCCGTATGCACACTGAGAGCCCAACCAGTAGTCACCAAGAAGGTAAAAACCCAGCAACAAAGAGTCCCTCAGGGGCAGCCATAGCCTTCTGCCCAGGTAATGGAACACTCTGTGGTCCGGCCCTATACCCAGGCAGAGCTGATGGAGTTGGGGGCACAATTTAGGCAGAAACCTACTGAATCCCTGGTAGCCTGGTTACTACGATTATGGGATATAGGGGTGGATGGCATCATGCTCTCCGGAACAGAGATGGAGAAATTGGCCGCCATTACCTCTTTGAGGCAGCATCTTCAGAACTGCCATGGCAACCCAGGAGACCATACCCTATTAGAATGGGTGATGGCCACCATTCGTATGGTCTGGGAGAATGCTGGACAATTGCCAGGGGCAATGAGTCGGGGGCAGTGCTACAGTGAGTTAGTAAAGGTCCTTCGGGAACTACGTATGAAGAATGCTGTTTTCAACCGTGGGTCCTGTGGGCTAGAAGAGGAAGTGTTTATAGCAAAAATGAGGGAATTTGTCCTTGCTAGCGCCCCGTCAGCCCTTTTTGGGTCATTTGTGGCTATTTTGGGCCCCTGTGTGGGGCAGCCCATCAATGCAGTTACACAGATGGTAGCAGATTTGGGAAAGCTGGAGGCCGCTCGGGATCATAAAGCAGTGAGGGCTGCTGCCTATGTTGCCCCCCCAACTAACAAGGGAAACGGGCCTGTAAAGGTTACCCAAACATAGTTGTGGGTAGATTTGATTGCAGCTGGAGCAGATAAGGGGAAACTGGATGGCCAGTCTAATAAAATTCTTTTGGAGCTTTGGCAGCAGCTTAAACCAGAACAGAAGTTCCAGCCACTGAGACAAAAGGCCCCAGCAGCTACCAATAAAACGTTTGGTGTGTGGGCAGCTTGGTTACAAGATTATATGATAGAGATGGCTGAGGGAGAGGAGAACTCCCAAGACCCATTGTACCAATTTGAATAGGAAAAGGGCTGAAGGACTCGTCTAATGGGGATGGGCAGGGACCAGAGGCCACAGTGGAACTGGCTATCCACTGGTCCCCTTCCAATGTACAATGGGTGTTGGCCCTGGTGGATACAGGTGCAGAATGTTCCCTCCTCTATGGGAACCCAGAGCCGTTTGCTGGGATCCCAGTGGCCATTGATGGTTATGGGGGCCAAACTGTTCAAGTGAAACAAATAACTATTCCATTGGGGATAGGAAGACTGTCTCCTAAGCCATATAAGGTGTATGTATCTCCTATTCCTGATTACATTTTGGGGGTAGATGTCTTGCAAGGACTGTGGTTGGAAACTATAGCTGGGGAGTTCCGGCTGTGGATCAGGGTTGTGAAGGCAGTGTTGCGGGGACATGCATCACATTCCACTTTGCAATTACCCGTCCCTCGGCGTGTGACTAACACCAAGCAGTGCCGCCTGCCAGGTGGTTATGAAGAAGTCAGAGGGACAGTCCTGGAACTAGAAAAGGTGGGGATCATCCGGCCAGCATACAGTCCTTACAACTCCCCAGTATGGCCTGTATGCAAACCAGAGAGAACCTGAAGAATGACAGTAGATTACAGAGAACTTAATAAAGTTGTTCCCCCTTTGCACGCTGCTGTTCCCTCGATAGCTAACATGATGAATCGGCTAAGCCATGAGTTGGGGACATACCACTTTGTGGCAGACTTGGCCAATGCTTTTTTCTCTATTGATATAGCTGCAGAGAGTCAAGACCAATTTTCCTTCAGTTGGAAAGAAAGAAAATGGACCTTTACAGTGTTACCCCACAGCTATTTGCATAGCCTCACCTTGTGCCATGGGCTGGTGGCTGCTGACCTGGCTAAATGGAAACAGCTAGAGGCAGTTTGCATGTACCATTATATTGATGATATTATGCTAACTAGTGATTCTCTTCCAGAATTGGAGCAAGCAGTCCCTACCCTATTATCCCATTTGAAAGCATGTGGCTGGGCAGTCAACGAGAACAAATTATAAGGACCTAGGTTATCTGTTAAATTCTTGGGAGTTGTCTGGTCGGGTAAGACAAAAGTTATCCCTGACGCAGTTGCAGATAAGATCCAAGCATACCCTGTGCCCACTATGGTAAAACAGTTACAGGAATTCTTAGGTTTGTTGGGGGTATTGGCGAGCATTTATACCCCATTTGGCTCAGTTACTACGCCCCTTGTACAACCTTATTCAGAAGAGAGTTTGTTGGGATTGGACTGAGCAGGCACAAGGTTCATTTGCAGCAGCTAAGAGAGCTGTCAAGGTGGCACAGGCCTTGAATGTGTTTGATCCTGCCAGGCCCTGTGAGCTGCATGTTCATTTAACCTCAGAGAGGTTTGGATGGGGCTTGTGGCAACGGACAGAGTGCTTACGGCAACCTATTGGGTTTTGGTCCCAGTTGTGGAAAGGTGAAGTTCGTTACTCATTAGTGGAGAAGCAGCTGGCAGCTGTGTATGCTGCCCTACTGGCCACTGAGAGTATTACAACCACAAGATCAGTTACAGTCAAGACAACATACCCTATTGCAGGATGGGTGAGAGATTGGGCGACTAAACCACGCAGTGGTATGGCCCAAATGTGCACCCTGGCCAAGCGGGGTGCCTACCTGCAACAACGCTGTGCTCTTAGCACCAGCCCGTTGAGGGCAGAACTGCAGGAAGTCTTGGGTCCAGTCACCTATGCGACCTTAGAGTCAGGTGCAGCTGGGACTTAGGGGGCAGAACCTGAAGTCAGTCCCTACCAGGAGGGGTGGGTGCCCATCCCCGAGGATACCTGGTATACTGATGGTTCCAGCAGGGACCAACCTGCCAAATGAATGGCTATCACCTTCCATCCGGCCACTGAGACTATTTGGATGGACATGGATACAAGCCAAAGCAGCCAATGGGCAGAATTAAGAGCTGTTTGGCTAGTTGCCCATAATGAACCTTTACCTCTGGTGACCTGTACTGACAGCCGGGCTGTCTATTGTGAACTGACCCTTTGGATTGCTACTTGGCACATTAACCAGTGGATGGTAATGCACCATCCACTATGGGGTCAGGCAATGTGGCAGGAATTATGGGAAATAGGACACCAGAAGCAGGTGACAGTATATCATGTCACGGGGTATGCCCCTCTAGCCCATCCTGGGAATGATGAGGCAGATATGTTGGCAAGGGTGTGATGGTTGGAGACTACACCTGCAGGTGATGTGGTGCAGTGGCTCCACCGGCACCTGCTCCATGCAGGACAGAAAACTATGTGGGCTACGGTTAAGGCATGAAACTTGCCTGTATCCTATGCAGAGGTACTTGCAGCCTGTGAGCAATGTGCAGTATGTTCCAAGGAGCACCCTCAGAAACCACTGGTGTCACCTGGACAGGTCCAGAGAGGTCATGTTCCACTGACACGATGGCAGATAGACATCAATGGACCCTTACCAAAGTCAGAGGGTACCAGTATGCAGTCACTTGTGTAGATACTGCTGCATGTCTGCTTGCTGCTTACCCTGCCCGTAATGCTGACCAGAGAGAGGGCAGTCATACAGGCTCTGGACTGCCTGAGTGCTGCATATGGGCAACCATTGGTCCTTGAAAGTGACAATGATACCCACTTCACTGGTTCAATGGTGAGGTGATGGGCTCAAAAGCTGTGGGTGAACTGGAAGTACCATATTCCCTACCACCCCCAGGCTGCTGGTATCATTGAGCGGTATAATGGACTCTTAAAGTAGAGACTGTGACAGGAGAGGGGCACCAGCTCCCTTACTGGATGGACACGCTGCTTATGGAAAGTATCCAGATTTTGAATGAGAGACCTCAACGGGGGAGCCCAGCTCCTGTAGAGGCCCTCCTGCATCAGGCAGCTGCCCCCATTCAGTTGCAGATATGCACCAAGGACATTTTACTCAAGCCAGGTTTTGAACAGCAGGGCAACGTGCTCTTGCCTGCCCCCACAGCCCTTCTTAAAGGCCAATGGCTTCAATGGACTTGGCCCTGGACTGTACAGGCCCCCCATCTGAGATGGGAGGCCTTGTTGGCACCATGGGGAAAGGGGCTAGAGGTGGACCTCCAGTTAACTCCCTGGGAAACCAGCACCTGGCCACTTAAGGTAGAAGTGTATTATCCCTTGAGTGCTCAGGGGGACAGCATTATGAAGGGCACCTTTGTAATTTCTTTGTGGCCAATAATGAGTTCTCCTATTTTACTACACACAGAACCAGCAGATGCTGGTGTATTGGCCAATAAGGTTTGGTATGCCCGCTCAGGGTGGTACCTGAGCGGCTCTGGTACCAGCTACAGTGCTAGCTGCAGACAAAACTCTGGCCTGTATTCTGCCAGAGGGAAAAGATTTGTCTCTTTTGGTGCCACTAACAGCTCTCTCATTTCACCCGTAGCTTTAGATTTGTTAATCCTATTGCTGTAGTTGGCACTGTTTCTGTTTATGCAATGTATCCCACTCCTTGCACAGTGACCAACATGGAAGATACCTGTGGTTTAGATTGTGAAGTGAGCAAAAGGGGTGGAATGTTGGCCAAATAAGTTTGTAAATATGATATATATGTTTGCTCACTTATGGTTTGAATTGAGTGTGGGGGACAGGCTGTAAGAAGGCCAGGTTGTTATAGCCTAAGGCTTAGTTTTAAGACTAAGCTTTTCCCCACACCCTTTACTGATTGCATATTGTGGGGTGGTGCACTCTCATGACGAATCCCATCATGCCTCAGATAAGTGACTTTGTATCAGAGACTTCCTTGTTTGTATATTGGATTAAAGGTTTTGATTTCTACACTATAAAGTGGGGCAGACCGGGAGCTTGCTCTCTCTTGGTTCCTGCTATCACCATTGCAGGGGCCTCCCTGATCACTTGCCCTTCATGGGAAAAGCAGGTTTTCTGCTTTTCCCTTGTCTTCTTTTGGGCTTGCCTGTCTTGGTGAGACATCAATAAACAGAATGGCCCACCATCCTCTGACTCTGACATTTTTTTACAGTCTGCCCAAATCTAATGGGAACCTGCATGTGAATGGCCATGATGGTGCCTCTGGCCTTACACCTTGCTTATACAAAAACTAAGAATTTATATTTTACTTCTGTTTATACACATATGGTACTTAGGAACACTTAGAAACCAAAAAAAAAAGAAAAGAAAAAAAAAAGAGAGAATGACCTTGGCTTGAAACAAAATAGTAATTAACTACTATTAACTAATTATAAAGAAAAAGTCAAGGGTTACTGAAATCTTTTTTTCCAACCTACGTACAAATTTTTAAAAAGACAATATTAGAGTAATTTTCACTTTGATATAAACTGAAAATGTTTATACTTATGCAAGTTTATACTTATGAATTGCCTCAGCTGTTAATGATTCTTTAAATTTCAGTTGGACATGCTAACATCAACAATGTTTGGATAGCAGAAAAAAATTAGTCATTGTATTATATTATACCTATACAGTGTCTTCATTTATAGACAGCTTCAAACTATAAACTTGGGTCAGGGCAGAGACAATATAAACAATATTTTAGAGATTCCAACATGAAATGGAGTAGGCAGACATTCCAACTGCCACCTCCCAGGACCCAATCAGATTACAACCTAATTTAAGAACAATCATCTTGAAAAACCAGCTTTGGACTAAAGGAAAAGGAGTCTATAACCAAGAATCACAGAAGAAGCCACACCAAGACTGGTAGGAAGGGTGGAGACTCAGAAAGGGCTGCCCCACTCCCAGAAGCCAACAGCAGCTGAGGGTCCATAGAGACTTTCACTACTGGGAGGGTCGCCCTGAGAGGAGTGGGTCCTCAGCCCCAGGCCGGGCACCCAGCCTAGAGCCCCAGAGCCTAGAAGACGTGCCCACACAGCATTTGGTGGTGAAAAGAGCCAAAGTTTCCATCTGCAAGAAAGAGTCGGGCGTTCTCAGAGATGCAGTCTCCCTCTTAAAGGGCTCATACAGAAATCTCATTCATAGCCACTTACCCAGGGCTCAGGTGGAGGGAGGACTGAGACAGCTAGAGTCACAAAGAGAGTGTGGGATTCGCAGCCTTGAGGAGAAACGCAGTAGGAGGTGGCCACCAGAACTCATCTTTCTTGAGTAGAGCAGTCCCCACCCTGCAGCATTGGCCTGGGCAAAGCAACTGGCCCATCCTTGGGAATCTCTCTTGTCCCACCCCAGGAAAATTGGGCTGCTCAGAAGCAAGCAGTCTTGGTTAGGAAGCAGGAGGCATGACAGTGATTCACTTTTCTGGCATTGATGTCAGAGCTTTCTCCCACTTACCCAAGAATATGAGTGGTGCTTCTGCTTCATGAGAGATTCAGTAGAAACTGTCAAGACTGGGGACAGACCACAGGCCACACCTACCAGATTCCTAGTGACCACATGCTACTGAGGGCTGTGAAAAAAATCAGGACACACTGACACCTGGGGCCCTTGGGTGGGAGCTACACCCAGTAACTTTTCTAATCCCTAAATTGTCCCAGACTCTAGACCCTACCAGAGGTTTTTCCAGGGGCTTACCCCAATAAGCAGCTAGCAGACAGATACAGCAAGAAGCAAATCACAGGGAATCTAGGGCCTTTTGCTGACTTTCCCCCAGGCCCAGGGCTGGTAAAAGCTAGCCTGGGTGTGCAGCTTGGTCCTTCCATGTGCACCTAAGCTCAGGCAGAGGCAGCCACAACTCTGGTTTGCCTATAGCTCCAAAAAGGTTGCTAAGGGCCAGTCATAGGCAGTGGCTTACAATAGTCTATACCAGGATCCCTCCTAAAAGGCCCCAAACCAACACAACCTGTGGCCAGCTAGACTTTTCAGCAATATACCCAAAAGGAGAGCTCATCAGGCACAAAACTCAGCTAAGGCAAATTTTGCTTTCCATGGTCAACACCTACACAGCAGCTCACAACCAGGTAGATCTTCACAGTCAGCCAACCCAAGTCCTGTATATCCTGCCCCACTGGGCTAAGTTCCACAGGGGCATGGGAGAGAGGCTTAGAGCACAGACATTCAAAGTGTGAGTTCCTTAGAGCCTATTATTGGAACCAGTCAAGGAGTTTAGCTACCTTCTGGGAGGATGGGCACAATCAGCTCCAACAGAAGACTCTCTAAATCTTCCTCCCTGAGACCAGGTGCTCCCCAGATGGAAGAACTTCTGCAGAGGGAACTGTTAGTCCTACCCAATCTGAACCTGCTGCTTATCTTGCTGGGGAGAAATAGAATTGTAGTATCTAGCAATGGCTGAGGGATTAGGCTCTGGAGGAAGGGTGGTTTTTCCTGTATTGAGCTCCTGACCAAGAGACCTCGAAGTCGGGGGTACCACTAATGTGTCATTTCAATCTCAGCCGCCTTAACCCACCAAGCTTGCAGCCTGTGGTGGGGTTTGTGGGATGCGGGCAGTCCTTGCACCCACTCTACAGAATTTCTACAAAAGACTCTGCAGAAAGACCAGACAGCTGCATGAGAAGGTGGAGCAGCTAAAAAGTAGAAGTAAATGTTAAGAAACTTGGTCCCTTTTATGGAGCCGCTGTAACCTCTAAGCTGAAGAATGCTGAACCTTATACACAGGTTGGCCTCTACCACACACACCCAGGCACAGAAAACAGACACAAATAGTAAACAGAGTGATAGCTCCAGATAGTAGCCCAGAGTGGATTATAAACAATGTCTGCTGTCAACCTGTACCCAAACACCACCCAAGAGGACCAAGAACCAACACAACCATAATTGGCAGATCACACTAATGCTAGACTCAACTAACCACACAAGTGGTTTTCCCAAAGGAGTAGTCCAGTAGGCACCAGACCTTGCTGAGAATAACTGTGTCCCATATAACAGATACTGCACAGCATCTAATACATGTGATTAAGGTTAAACCTTAGATCCAGCCAGCCTGAATGGTTAACTCCACCCATGGAAAGGCTAATAGCATTCAAGATTCACACATAACAGGAAAGTAAATATAACACTCAAGAAACATTCCTAGAGCAAGGAGCTCAGGTGGTCTGGAGGTTAGTACCACTGAGCCTACCTTCCATATAAAGACAGCACAACAAATTTGGGAATCAAAGCAGAGCTACCTAATTAATACACAGACAAAATGGGAAGACAAAGAAATATGACCCAAATGAATCAACAGGAGAAATCAGCAGAAAAAGAAATTTAAAAAATGGAAGAAGTAACCCAACTACCAGACACAGAGTTTAAATTAATGGTTATTAGGATACTCAAGGATCTTAGAGCAATAACGGATGACCACAATGAGAACTTAAGGAGATAGCAAGCATCAAAAAGGGCTTTAAAGAGATGATTAAAAAAATAAAACAGTGAGAAATGGCATATGTGATGTGTGAAATGAAGACTGCAATAGAAGGAAACAGCAGGTTGGATGAAGTGGAGGATTGAATCAGCAATTTAGAGGACAGGATAAACATAAACACAGAAGAAGAGCAGCAAAAAGAGGCTTTAAAAAAGGCTGAGGAAACTCTAAGAGACCTCTGTGACAACACGAAGAAAAACGACATCCACATCATAGGGGATCCTAAAAGAGAAGAGAATGAACAAGAGAGAGAAAACTAGTTTGAAGAAATCATAGTATACTTCCCAAAACTGATGAAGGAAAAAAGCACACAGCTCAAGAAGCACAGAGAGTCCCATTAAAGATGAACTCAAGGAGACCCATATCATAATTAAAATGCCAAAGTTAAGAAACTAAAAAAGAGTACTAAAAGCTCCAAGAGAAAAGCAAATAGTTATCTACAAAGGAGTCCCCATAAGCTGACATCTAACTTCTCAATATAAACATTTCAGCTCAGAGGGAATTGGCAAGAAATATTTAAAGTGATGTATAATAACAACCTACAACCAAGACTGCTCTATCTAGCAAAGCTACCATTGAAAATTGAAGAAAAAATAAAGAGCTTCCAGACAAAAAACAAAGGCTAAAGAAGTTCATTATCACCAAACCAGTATTGCAAGAAATGTTAAAGGGCCTGTTATAAGAAGAGGAAAGAAAAAAAAATCAAAAGAAAGAGGATTATAAGTTTAAAGAATAAAATGACAATAAATTAGTACATATCAATAATAACCTTAAACGTAAGTGGTTAAAAGCTCCAATGAAAAGACATAGGGTAGCTGAAAGGATAAGAGATAAAGACTTATATATGTGCTGTCTATAAGAGACTGACCTCAAAACAAAAGATACACATAGACTGAAAATGAAGAGATGAAGAAAAAAGTATTTCATGCAAATGAAAATAAAAGAAGAGCTGAGTTAGCAATACTTACATATGAAAATATATATATATATATATATAAATATTATAACTTTTTTAAAACAAAGGCAATAGTAAGGGACAAAGGAAGTCACTACATAATGATAAAGGGAACAATTTAACAAAAGAATATAATCATTGTAAATATTTATGCACGTAATATAGGAGCACCTAAATACAGTGGTACGTTGAGATACGAACAGACTAACATACAAATTTTTTAAGATATGAGCTGCAACTTGGTCCATATTTATGTTCGAGATCAGAGCAAAATTCTGAGATAAGAGTCGTGATTCGGGAAGCTACCGCTAGTTGGCACGTTGGTGCATGAGTCCAGTATTGGCAGTTGAATATACAAGTTGACTGACTTATGAGCTCGGTTACAGAACGAATTAAATTCGTATCTCAAGGTACCACTGTATATAAAGCAGATTGTGATGGACATAAAAGGAGAGATCAACAGCAATACAATAATATTAGAAGATTTTAACACCCCACTAACATCAATGTATAGATCCTCCAGACAGAAAATTAAGAAAGAAACAGTGGACTTAAATTACACACTACATCAATTGGATTTAATTGATATCTTCAGAACTTTATACCCCAAAGCAGTAGAATATACATGCTTTTCAATTGCTCATGGTACATTTTCCAGAATTGATCACATGTTAGGACACAAAACAAGTCTCAATAAATGTAAGAAGATTAAAATTATATCAAACATCTTCTCTGACCACAATATAACGAGACTAAAAATCAACTACAATAGAAAAACTGAAAACAGTCAAACACTTGGAGGCTAAATAGAATGCTATTAAATAACAAATGGATTAACAATGAGATCAAGGAAAAACTAAAAAATTTCCTTAAAACAAATGAAAATAAACAGACAACAAAAAAAGAACCTATTGGACATAGCAAAAGCAGTTCTGAGAGGGAAGTTCATAGCATTACAGGTATACCTTAAGAAGTAAAAGCTCAAATAAACAACCTAACCCTGCACCTAAGAGAACTAGAGAAAAAACAAACAAACAAAGCCCAGAGGAAGTAGAAGAAAGGAAATAATAAAGATCAGAGTGGAAATAAATGACAGAGGCAAAAAAACAAAAGAATGATCAATGAAACCTCTACCTTTGAAAAGGTAGAGAAGATTGACAAACCATTAACCAGACTCATCAAGAAAAAAAAAGAGAAGACTCAAGTAAATAAAATTAGAAGTGAAGTAGGAGAGGTAACAACTGACATTACAGAAATACCAAGATTGTAAAAAAAAAAATACTATAAATATCTATATGCCAAAAAATTGGACAACCTGAGAGAAATGAAAACCCAAGCAGACAAATTACAACAAATAAAATTGAAAGTTATAAAAAAACACACACACAAAAAAAAAACTCCCAGCAAACAGAACTCCTGGACCATATGGCTTCACAGGCAAATTTTACAGAACATTCAAAGAACTAACACCTATCCTTCTAAAGGTGTTCCAAAAATTTCAAGAGGAGAGAAGACTTCCGAGCACATTTTAAGAGACAAGTATAAATTATATTATCATAATTCCAAAACTAGTTAAGACACTACAAAGCAAGAAAACTATAGGCCAATATCCCTGATGAACATAGATGCTAAAATTCTCAGCAAAATATTAGCAAACCAGATCCACCATTATATTAAAAAGATCATACATCATGATCAAGTGGGATTTATTCTGAGGAGACAGGCTGGTACAATATTCTCAAATCAATAAATGTGATTCATCACATAAGCAAAATGAAGGATAAAAATCACATGATATTATCAATAGATGCAGAAAAGCATTTGATAAAATCTAGCACCCATTTATTATCAAAAATGTCAACAAACTGGGAATACAGGGAATATACCTCAACATAAGGAAGCCATATATGACAAACCAGTAGCCAACATCATACTCAATGGGCAAAAATTAAAAGCAATCCCCTTAAGATCAGAAGAAGACAGGGATATTCCCCTTTCACCACCTTTATTTAACATAGTACTGGAATCCTTAGCAACAATAATCTGACAACAAGAGAAAATAAAAAGCATTGAAGTTGGAAACGAAGAAATAAAACTGTCATTATTTGTTGACAACATTACACTGTACATGAAAAATTCCTAAAGTCTTAGCCAAAAAACTACTAGACTGGATATATAAATTCAGCAAGGTGGCAGGATATAAAATTAATATTTAGAAATCAATGGCATTTTTATATGACAGTAATAATGAACTGTCAGAAAGAGAAATTAAGGCAACAACCCCATTCACAATAAGAATAAAAAAATTAAGTACCTAGGAATAAATTTAACCAAGGAGGTAAAAGACTTGTACTCAGAAAATTATAAGACATTGAAAAAAAAAATCAAGAAAGATACAAACAAGTGGAAGCATATACCGTGTTCATAGATAGGAAGAATTAACATAATTAAAATATCCATACTACTTAAAGCAATCTATAGATTTAATGCAATTCTTGTTACTATGCCAATGACATACTGCACAGATCTAGAACAAATAATTTAAAAAATTTATACGGAACCAAAAGAGAACCCAAATAGCCTAAGCAATCTTGAAAATAAAGAATAACATGGAAGGTTTCACACTTCCTGAAATCAAGCTATTCTACGAGGTCATTGTAATAAAACAGTCTGGTACTGGCATAAGAACAGGTATACATATCAATGGAACAGAACAGAAAACCCAGAAATAAATCCATGCCTTTATGGTCAATTAATATTTGGTGAAGTGGGCAAGAGTATAAAATAGAGTCAAGAGAGTCTTTTTAATAAATAATTTTGGGAAAATTGGACAGGTACATGCAAAAAAATGAAATGACCACTAACTTACACCATTCACAAAAATATGCTCAAAATGGATAAAAAACTTAAATGTAAGTTAAAAAAACAAAAACAAAAAAAACACCTAGAAGAAAACATGGGCAGTAGATGCTCAGATATTTCTCAATGCAATATTTTTGCCAATATCACCTCAGACAAGTGAAATAAAGGACAAAATAATCAAATGGAACTATATCAAACTGAAAAAGCCTTTGTACAGTACAAGACACCATTAACTAAATAAAAAGACAATCCACTCAATGAGAGAATATATTCACTGATACATCTGATAAGGTGTTAATAACCAAACTTTACCAGGAAGGTAAACAACCCAATTTCAAAATGGGCAAAGACCTGAATAGACACTTCTCCAAAGAGGACATACAGATGGCCAATAGGCATATAAAAAAATGCTCAACATCACTAATCAATAGAGAAATGCAAATTAAAACCACAATGAGATATCACCTTATACCTGCCACAATAACTTTCATTAACAAATCAACAAACAAGTACTGACAGGGTGTGGAGAAAAGGGAACCTTCCTGCACTGCTGGTGGGAACACAGAGTCATACAGCCACGGTAGAAAACAGTATGGCATTTCCTCAAAAAAATTAAAAATGGAATTGCCTTATGAACCAGCTATCCCACTTCTAGAAATATATTTTAACACTCCCAAAACCCTAATTCAAAAGAAGATAAGAAGATATGCACTTCCATGTTCATTGCAGCATTGTTTACAACAGTCAAGATCTGGAAACAGCCCAAGTATCTGCCAGTGGATAAGTAGATAAGAAGAAAAAAAAAGAAAAAAGCTGTGGTACATTTACACAATGCAATATTATGTGGCCATGAAAAAGAAGGAAGTCTTACCTTTTGTGATGGTATGAATGAACCTGGAGATTATATGCTAAGCAAAATAAACCAGGTAGAGAAAGACAAATATCATGTGATCTCACTTATATGTGGAATGTAATGAACACAGTAAACTGAGGAACAAATAGAAACAGAGGCAGGGTCACAGGGAACAGATGGACAACCTGTCAGAAGGAATGGGGATGAGGGGATGGAATCAAAGAAGGTGAAGAGATTAGTCAAATTATACATGCATAACACAGATATACGGACAACAGGGTAGCAATTCCCAGGAATGGAGGTAGGGCAGGGAGACAAAAGGGGTGAAATGGGGGTAAAAAGGGAATTTGCATGGGGCATGGGGGGCATCGTGAGGGGGTAGAGGGTGTTATAAGACTGGGATTTTTGAAACCATGTCAATATAATAAATTAAAAATTAAAATAACAATATTTTAATAAATGTGGTAGGCTCACAGTACTGGCTGTCACTTTAATTGTCCTCTAGTAGTCTCTCTCTCTCTCTCTCTCTCTCTCTCTCTCTCTCTCTCTCTCTATATATATATATATATATATATATATATGATGTCAGAGTGGCATAAAGATTCATGCTTTCATCTGTGAGAAATTTTACAAAAAAATAATAAAAGAAATAGCTTTGCATTTGTCAACATCAAATCTTTCCTAAGAATTCTAATCTTATAAAATTCTAATCTGACTTTACACTGTTATATATATATATATTATATATATATATATATAATATATATATATATAATCTCCTATTCTGAACGAAACATAGAGGGGGCTGTGGGTTGAATCAATGTGATGTACTAATGTTTATAAACCAGTTCCCTGGGTCAGTAGAGGAGGGAGCCCTGAGGTGTATTATTTGCCTAAATTCCGTGGTGTAAATTTTTCTATCTTTCAGATATGGTTCTGGACACAAATTTGATGCAACCAATGAGGTGTACTTGCACAATATTTAGAATGGAAAAACTAAATCAGAGGCTAATTTTCTCTGCTGGAAAGCAAAGTTGTAAGGATGTGAGATGTTCCTGCAAATCATTTCACTGTTCCCTCTCCAGGTGGCTGGGTGCCCAGCAGGTACACTGTCTAATTCCTGGATAGCAGCACTGTTGGGGTGTTCTTAAACTTAACAGAGCCCAAAGCAGTCTCACGTGAAGCATGAGAAGAGTCTGGTGAGTCAGTTCAGTGACGCTTTGAGAGATTTTCTTGGAGGACTGGCTTAGTCCTCCACCCCTTCCATACATTTGACACCATTAATTTCTCTATGTTAAGTCCATTATGCTTAAAATTTACCCATAACTGAATTATTTTGGGGGGTTGGTTCCTGTGTACAATTTAAAATTTCTTAACTCTGAATATCTGGCTATATTCTCCCCTCAATTGTTTAAATATCAGCTCAAATAATAATTTATGAAATCTTCTTAGACAAAGGTTTTTGTTTTCTTCTCAAAAGCCCTATAACTCCTTGTTCATTCACTCTTATGTTAGAGGAATCCCAGCAATGTATATAAATTGTTCTCATGTCAGGATTTAGACAACTTCAGGACACAAGTAATATATTTACATATAGACAATAAACTGTGGAAAAACTTCAAGAGAAATGGGGGTAAGGCATACAAGATTGGTCCAGTAACAACTCCCCACTTCTTAGAGGATCGAGTGACATATCAATAGTTACAGCCTTCTTTCCCTATCCCTATAAATTTCTGTCTGAATTGAGAGAAGGAGCTAACAGCAAGCAAAAGTAAATGATTGCTTCACTAAAATTCTGAATATTATTGGTCTTTACTCTATAAAGGTAAAGAGAAAGAATTTCACTATTTTAGATTATATATCACAGCCATAGGGCCTGAGGACCATCAACTGTCCCAGCATGAGAGGGGCTGTCACGAAGCTCAGAGAGCAGCTGTGACATCTCTTTGATGCTAAATTTTTGGTAGGTGGTTAAACAAGTTTGACAGACCCAAAAAAAAACCTGTGGTTGGGTGCAGAATCGAGTCTGTTGTCTTTGAAATTGAAAGAGGTAATAGGGTATACAAACACATACAAAAGTAAAGCTTTGGAAGACATAAAGTGATTCCTACCAATATTTTTGAGCATGTAAGGACAAATCTTTTCAGAAGAAAAAGAAAAAATGGTATATGGTTACTGTAGCCAAAACACCCTCTAAACACAGATGACTACCATCTAAGGAATCCTAGAAATAGCTAGAAAAAATAGTTTTAGCGATGGGGAACACAGCCAAAGGAATAATGTTTGTTATTAAGTATATGATCTACATTTTTTTCTAGGCTCATGTGGCCTGGCATTGAGATTGTATAAGTAATGGGTACATGCAGTGAAATGAATGTATGTAATTTTTCCCATCTAATCTAGCCTGGAAACTCCTTACTGCTCAATTATGAATTCCACACAATACCTAATACATGATAGGTAAGCAAGATACATAGTAAATAAATGAAAACTTTTTTTCTACAAATTTACTTATATATTAAAGTTCACACACATACACAAACCTTGTCAATACCATAAATCACAGTAATTCAAATTTTCCTTATGTAGAAATTAAAACAGTTTTATAAAAATTTTTGTCCTGAAAAAACTCAAAGCACTTTTAGATGTTCTTATATATAAATCACAGTACTTTTGTCAGATAATAAAAGTGTAGTAATTATAAATTTTATCTTGCAAATGAAAATGTGGTAGTGATAATTTTAATTATTTTTTAAATTTATATAATAGTTATTTCACTCCTCAAATAGAAGTAGAGAAAAAAACAACTTGAAATTGTTTTATGCTAATTTTTGTAACATGTTATTTTCTTGAATGTCAACAATAATTCTGATTATGTTTCCTTTAAAAATTATTTAGAGGTGTTAAATCTACAATTTTAGAAGTTATATGTATACATGTAGCAGAAGGTCTTTTCCTTTAGTAATTAGAGTTCCCTTTTGAAAAATAAAAAGGCAAGAAAGTCCATTAGCAACTCCAATGAGTGTCTTTAAATATTAACTCTACTGACTTCAAAATAAATCAACTGATGCCACAGCCTTTATTCTTTAAAAAGATAGCAATTGAAAAGACACGTTTATCTTAAAGATATAATGTTCTACAACTTCAACTTCTAGAAAAAAATGACAAAAGAACATGGCATAAAGCAGTAAATACCATTATATGAGCAAGTATCTTCAGCTACAATGAAAATCCTACAATTGACCAAATTTGCATGCCTTTTGAACTTGCTAGCAAGAGTAGCCATTTAAGAATATGTGTGTGTGTTTGTATATATAATTTTTCTTTAAAATCATATCCTAAGAAGTTTTTAAGAATAATGATCTCCAAAGATGGAAATCTGATGAGGCTAGAGTAAGAGTGACAAAAATCTGCTAATCTTCTATTAGGCAGAGAGTTAAATATCAGTGCTATTAGAGACTCTGATGATTTTGGAGGCAAAGTTAATAATGATTTAAATCAAATGTTAAAATAATCCTCTAAGGAAACTTACTTCATTTGGGAGAAAAATACAGTTTCACCAGTAACCATAGTGAGTTGATATTATTGCAGTTGTTTTTATAAGTTGTTGCTATGACTTTTTTTTTTTTTACTTTTGGACTAGATTCTACTTCAAATACAACAGATGGCAACAATTACATTTTTGTAACTTTTTTTCTTGAATAACTAAACAGAGCACAATAAAATAAACAAGCTTATACACTAGAGAGTATTGTCTTGTTTCACATTTTATTAAAACTAAAAGAGAACAAGTAACTCAAACCCAAAATAAAGTAAGACCGCAATGTATCGCAAACTTTACCCACAAATTTAAAATATTAAAATATTCCTTTAAAAAAAATTTTTTTTCCCTCATGGTTTCAAGAGGACTAAAACAAAAGAAAACAAAAATATTGTAAGGAAGACAGCTTGAAACTCTGACAGTGCAAATCGGAAGCAAATGTTAAAGGCCTAGGAGAAAGTTCCTCTGAATCCGCATCACTTGCTACAAAATTTGAGAAATCAGATTTAGATGGAATTCAAGTCTGAGAGAACAATGTATAATGAAAGTTCTGTTCCAAACAATTTTAAACTTATTTTTTAGTATTATATTGTGTCTCTTCATATCTTGACTTTCTCTTATTTCCCTTCCAAAAACTTTTAAGGTTAATTTTCAAAATTCAAACTAAATTGTATATATATATAAAAAAACACACACCAAGTTATGTTTACTGCTCACAGAACAAATTTTTAAATAAATTGATTCTATAAAGATTAATTACTAAAAAAAAGGCATATTTGATGGGAAATATTCTGTAATAAATGGAACACTTAGTTTGATATCAGGAAATAAAATTCCATTTGCAGATGTTTATAATCAGGATCCATGTCCGTGGGTAAATCATTTAACTTCCATCCTTTATTTTCCTTATTTCTAGTGAATGAAGACAATAAATTCTCTGACAAGATAGAATTTGTAAATCATGCTCAAATGTTGATCTATTATAATTAGATAGGGACTTTAATGCATCATAATAATATCAATGTTAAAACTATTAGTCATTGTTATTTCACTGGCATCGATAAGAGTCTTTTTAAAATAGTGTGTGGAATGGTTTCCAAAGTGCCCAATTGCCTTTATTAATGATCTCATCATGAGTTCATTCTTTGGTTAACAGCTTGAGTGTTTGATGGAATAAAGTGTTCTGACTGAGCAATACCCAAAAGTATTTGCCTATAAAATTTTTATTTTCACAACAAATCCTGCAAAAATTCAGCAAGTGACTAGTTAAAGAAAATCAGCAAGACAAATATTAGTAAAGATTAAAAAATCTAATTTTTCTGATAATCATTTTTGCTTTTTAAAAATTAAATTAAGGTAACACTAGTTAACATAATTATACAGGTTACAGATGCCAAATTCTACAACATACTTCTGCATACTGTATTGTGTGCTTACCCCCCCCAATTATTATTACTAATACAAAAACAATTAATTACCAGGTATTGCAGACTAGAGGACACAGATCCTAGCACAAACAGAGCAAAGTTTCTTATTTATATAATATTCTTTTATTATAAAAATGATACTTAGACATTATTCTTTTATATTGGGAAAACCAGACAGAGTTAAACTAAAAATAATAAGCATTCATAATGCTCAGAAACAAACTAGTGCTTTTTTACTCTATACCCTTTCAGTGTCTTTTTTTTTTTTTTCCCTTTGCATGTCCAGGAAATCCTTGATTTACATATGTTTGATTTCCTGGAAATGTATTTAAAAGTAAGAGGCAAAAATAATCAAATTTTCACAAATTACATGTAAATAGATCAGGTATGCTTCCCAGGAATCAACTTCAGACGTGCACATGTGCACACCACACACGTATTATAAATCCTATTTACTAGAGTTCACATGGGCCTGGGCTTATGTGCTTGGCAGATTAAAACCTCCAGGCACACAGAGACATTAAACAAGAAGACCCTACTGACACCCTAATGGCCATGTGCTCTTAACCAGAGTGGGCCTCCTCCCCCCTTTAACCCTTCTACAGAGGATAGAAGTAGTACCCTTTAACCGGCCGGCCTGAATAAGCTGAGTATCTTGAACAGGAGGGGGGAAAGAGGCTATTCTTCCCTTGTACACACTCTAACCTAGGGGGAGTCAACTTTCTTATACCTATCACCCACTTTTCTATCTCTGTTAGTAGTAAAATTTTCTAACCGCCCACAGGTTTCACAGTAATGGTGATTTATAAAGTAGGGAAGTAACGTTACTTTATAAAATTTATAAAGCAGAGTTACAGCAAGTTAAAGCATATAATAATAATTACCAAATACTTTATGTCGGATTTTCACTAAGTTTGGCAGACTAAATCTTTATAAAACAACTTACTATAGTTAAATCTATCTTTTTATGTATACTTTGGTTGCTCTGCTACTGCCCACTATGAAAGCTGGAATGCCCACTAGTGGGCAGTAGGGACCAGGTTGACTACCACTGCTCTAACCTAATGTGTCTTAGGCAGCCCAGTGCACTGTGACCACCAACGTAGTGGTTCTATCTTGACTACCTATACATCAATGCACCTGCCACTCACCATAGCCTGCACCCACCTCACCTCCCACATATACCACCCAACATCCACCATGCAGGAAGTACAATAGAAGTAAAACTTGAGTCACCCTTTCAGATTGTTATGGGGCCGAAGACTCATGGGCTTCAAGGAGATCACTCAGCAAAACCAACAGGAGCATCAGAAGAGCAGGGCAGGAGGGAAGATGAGTTAAATGGTTTGTCTATGAGGCATGGGGCCAAAGTACCATGGACCAGCTGAAATACACTGTCAAAGCTGTGGCAACCTGGCCTGTCCCAGTCCGCAATCATTTAAAGCCTCAAAAACATGCTGCTAAAGATTAACTCATACCAACCTGTACATGGATATTAACCACATAAATTTGAAAGATTTAGAAATGGAAATTAACCAGACAAATTTGAAAGATTTAGAAATGTCATATCATAGGTACATATATTGATATAAATATTTTATATTCACATCTGTATACATGTGTAAATACATGCATATTTGACTAATAACATTAGACGATGTAAGCTTATTTTTTTATATACCCTATATTTTTATATTGCTCTTTCTGATGGAGTCAATTATTACTGTGCTCTTATTTTTTTTTTAATTCATGAGTCTCTCTTCTTCTCTCTGTAGCTTCTCTAGTTGCCTGTCTTCAATGTCATGATTCTCTGCTTTATCTGGCCTGTTATATTAGCTAAACTTGCTACCTCAGTTTTTAATTCATGTATTGAGATCTTCATCTCTGTTTTTAAAGTTTCATTCTCCTTGGTGAAGTACTCACTTTGTTCATTCATTTGTTTTTTGAGCTCATTAAATTGCCTATCAGTGTTTTCTTGCATCTCAATGATTATTTTCAAACTTCAATTTTGAATTCTCTATCATTTAACTCCAAGGTTTTCGTGTGATTAAGATTTCTTTCCGGAGATTTTTTCATTTTCTTTATGAACTATCTCTCCTTTTTGTGTAGCCATGGTATTCAATTTCTTCTTTCTTGATGGCATTTGAGAGTGGTGTTGTTAATAACTCTAAGAAAAAATAACTGTAGTCCATATGAGCACAGATCTTTCAGGCAAGCCTGCAAGCCCAGCTGGGGTGGCTTCATTGTGTCATAGCCATTCAATTTCTTAAAATTTTAAGGGGAGAAGTCAGGGGTCTCTCATGCCACCATTACTCTGACCCCCAAAGCTTTGAGCTTAGTTTTTTAAATATTGCTTCCCCATGTTGCACATTGCATTGTTTTAAGTTAATTTCAGTACTTTTTTTCACAAAAGAGGGCTCTAATTATCCATGTGGCTATTTTTAATGTTATGTCTTCTTTAATACCACTATTCATCATCTATTTGTGTATTTGCTCAATCCCAGAATACATATATAGTAGTATCAGAATTGTTAACGTATACTTTAGTGAAAAACAACTTGATTAAACAGTGCTTATGTATACCTCCTTTAGTACTTAGAATTAGTCTCTACTCACTTCATAAGTAGGTAATTTTTTCCACTTCCTTCAATGAAGTTATGTTATATATCTGCAATAGTTAGATTCTTTTTTAAAAATATGTTTACACCCCCTTGACCCATTTCCTATCTCCCCACCTCTGGCAGCCACCAATCTGTTCTCTGTATCTATGAGTTGCTTGGTTTTAGATTCCACATATAAAGGAGGCCATATATTTGTTTTACTGTGACTCATTTCACTTAGCATAAGTCCCTTGAGGTCCATCCATATTGCTGTAAATGGCAAGGTTTCATTTTTTATGGATGAATAATATTCATAAATATATGACTTTCTCTTTATCCATTCATCCATCGATGGACACTTAGGTTTTAGGGTCTCTTTTTCATATCTTGGCTATTATAAATAATGCTGCAATGAACAGGGGGGTACAGATATCTTTTCAACTTAATGTTTTTCTTTTCTTCAGATAAATACCCAAAGTGAAATTGCTGGATCATATAGTAGTTCTATTTTTAGTTTTTTTTGAGGACCCTCCATGCTATTTTCCACAGTGACTGCACCAGTTTACATCCCCATCAATAGCATGTAAAGGTTCTCTTTTCTCCACATCCTCACCAACACATTATTTTTGTCTTTTTGAGAATGGCCACCCTAACAGTTGTGAGTTTTGATTTGCTTTGTTTTTCATTTGTATATCCCTGATGATTAAGAACATTGAGCACCTTTTCATATGTCTGTGGGTCATTTGTATGTATACTTTGGTGAAATGTCTATTAATGTACTCTGCCCATTTTAATTGGATTTTTAATAAGAATTGTTTGCTTTTTTGTTATTGAGTTGTTATTTATGTAGTTTGAATATTAACCTCTTATCCAATAGGTTTCCAAATTTTTCTTTCAGTTAGTTGGTTGCCTTTTGTTGATGGTTTCCTTTGCTGTGCTAAGCTTTTTAGTATGATGTAGTTCTACTTATTTATTTTTGCTTTTATTGCTTTCACTTTTGAGGTCTGATTCAAAAAATTATCACCAAGTCCTGTATCAATGAGATTACCACTTATGTTTTCTTCTAGGAGTATTATAGTTTCAGGTCTTTTGTTCAAGTCCTCAATCCATTTTGAGTTAATTTTTGTGCATGGTGTAAGACAGTAGTCCAGTTTTCTCAACAATATTTACTAAGGAGACTGCTTTTCCTCCATGGTGTAGTCTTGCCTTCTTTATCATATATTAAATGACCATATAAATGCGGGTTTATTTCTGGGGGTCTCTATTCTATTCTATTGACCTATGTGTCTGTTTTTATGCCAATACCATAGTGTTTTCACTACTGTAACTTTGTAATATGGTTTGAAATCAGGGATCATGATACTTCCAGCTTTGTTCTTCTTTCCTACTCAAAATTTCTTTGTCCATTTGGGCTTTTATTTGGCTTCATAAAAAATTTGGGACTTTTAGTCCTATTTCTTTGAAAAATGTCATTGAAACTCAGATGGGGATTGTACTGAATCTATATATTGCTTTGTTTAATACAGACATTTTAACAATATTAATTTTTTTAATTTATGAGCATGAAATATCTTTTCATTTATTGTGCTTTCTTTAATTTCTGTTGTTAGTGTCTTATAGGTTTCAACATACAGGTTTTTTACCTCCTTAAATTTATTTCTAGTATTTTATTCTCTTTGATGCAGTTGTAAATGGAATTGTTTTTTTATTTCTCTTTCTCACTCTTCATTATTAGTGTATAGAAACAACAGATTGTTGTATATTTATTTTGTATCCTAAAAATTACCAAACTTATTAGTTGTAATGACTATCTGATGGAGTCATTAGAGATTTCTAAATATAACATTATGTCATCTGGAAATAGAAACAATTTTACTTCTTCCTTTTTAATTTAGATGCCTTTTATTTCTTTTTCTTGCCTAATTATTCTGTCTGGTACTTCCAATTCTATGTTGAATAGAAAAGGCAAGTATTGGCATCCTTGTTTTATTTCTGATCTTAAAAAATATAGGCTTTCACTTTTTCATCATTGAGTATGATGTTTGCTGTGGACTTGTCATATACAGCCTTTATTATACTGATTTGCATTCTCTCTATACGCACTTTGTTGAGAGTTTTTATCATAAAAGAATTTGGGATATTGTCAAATTTTTTCTTACATCTGTTAAAATGCCATATAATTTTTATCCTATATCTTGGTAATAAGGTGTGTCACGTTGACTGATTTTCAGATGTTGACCATCTTGCATTTCTGAAATGAATCCCACTTGATCATGGTTTGTAATTCTTTCAATATATTGTTGAATTTTGTTTATAATAATTGCATCTATGCTCATCAAAGATATTGGCCCAGAATTTTATTTTTTTGAAGCATCTTTGTCTGGTTTTGGTTTTAGGGTAAAGTTATTCTCATAAAGTGAGTTTGGAGGAATTCCTTCTCTTCTGTTTTTTGGAAGAGTATGAGAATGATTGGTACTAATTTCTCTTTGAATTTCTGTAGAAGTCGCTAATAAAGCCATCTGGCCCTGGACTTTTGTTTTTTGGGAGGTTTTTCTTTATTGATTTAGTCTCCTTACTAATATTATTCTGTTCAGGTGCTCTATTTAATCATGATTCAGTCTTGGTAGGTTGTATGTTCACAGAAATTTATCCATTTCTCCTACATTATCCAATTTGTTGGTACATTATTGTAGTTTCTTATGATCCTTTGTATTTCTGTGGTATCAGTTGTAACACCTCTTCTTTCATTTCTGATTTTATTGAATCCTCTCTCTTCTTTTGTGTGGAGAGTATAACTAAAGGATTACCAATTTGTTTATCTTTTAAAAGAACCAGCTTTCAGTTTCATTGATCTTTCCATTACCTTTGTAGTCTCTATTTCATTTGTCTTTGCTCTAGTCTTTATTATTTCTTTATTTTTAATCTTTATTATTTTGGGATTTATTTATTATTTTTTTAGTACCTGGGGGTGTCAAGTTAGATTGAGACTTTTCATGTTTCTTGAGGTTGGCATTCATCACCATGAACTTTTTTCTTAGAATTGATTTTACTACATCTTACAAATTTTGGATATTACCTCTACATGTTTGATTGTCTTAAGGTACCCTTTTTTTTTCTTTTTGATTCCTTCTTTGATCCATTGGTTGTTTAGCAACATGTGTTCAATCAGCACATATATAAAATTTCCAATCTTTTTCATGTAATTCATTTTTAATTTTATATCACTGGGGTTGGAAAAGAGTTGATATAATTTAAACCCCCTTAATTTAGTAAGACCTGTTTTGTGCCCAATTTTTGCTTGTATTAATAATTTTATCTTTGAATCATTCTAACATCTGGAGAAATTTTATTCTTATAGGTGACAGTAAACCTCAGATTAAAGAGAGAGAGAGAGAGAGCTATTGGAGGAAAGTAAAAATACTTACTAAATATTCTTGATATCCCAGGACATGATGGGGTAGAATAGTTCCAAAACTATATTCAGAAGCTTTGCACAGGGACACACAGATGGGATTTGGAGTTAGAAAACCCTGGTGAGTTCAGGATCATCTAGCTCTCATTGGGCACTAGATCTTAGAACAAATATTTTAGTTCACTTTTTCTTATTTCTCTTAAGATTTCTTTGTAGATTAAATCAATCTTTAATCCATTCTTTCTTCAATACATGTACGTTTAAAATATATGTTGGAGTAAAAGTTGTAGATGAAGACAAAATAGGCCAGGGAAAGAATACAGAAATAGCAGAGCAGAAAATAAACAAAGAAAAAGTAGTCCGTAAATGATCTCTTGGGGAAAACAGTGTTGGTCAAATAAGTTTGGAAATATGATATATATGTTTGCTCGCTTGTGACTTATATTGGGTGTGGGGGACAGGCTATGGGCAGGCCAGGTCGTTGTAGCCTAAGGTTTGGTTTTAGGACTAAGCTTTTCCCCACACCCTTGACTAATTGTATGATCTGGGTGGTGCACTCTCATGAGGAATCCAATTATGCCTTGGATAAGTGACTTTGTATCAGAGACTTCCTTGTTTAAGGGATTTTGGTTTTCTACACTATAAAGTGGGACAGACCAGGAGCTTGCTCACTCAGTTCCTGCTATCACGATTGCAGTGGCTTCCCTGATCCCTTACCCTTAATGGGAAAAGCTGGTTTTCTGCTTTTCCCTTGTTTTCTTTTGTGGTTTGCCTGTCTTGGTGAGACACCAATAAATAGGATGGCCCACTGTAAAGCCAGAAGCCAGGGCCAGGGCCACCATCACAGCAGCCCGGCCTATGCAGGTTCGCATTGGATTCGGACAGTCGGTAAAGAAACAATGGAGCCAAAAACTGGTGGGCCATAGTCTTTAATTCTAGCTTGCACCTGGCGGGCAAGTAAAAACACACACTGGGCTCCAAAACCCACTCACATTCAGTGCTCACAAAGCCACTGACTTATCCGAGTTTCCTAGAATCAAAGGTTTCTAGCTCACCAGCCTTATTCTCCTCAGTTCCCCATCTCCTTCCTTATCCCAGATACAAACTCTACAAAAAACTGGCATCTCACTCAGCACTTCGCCATCTTGGCTGCTTTTCCTGGCCTCCTCCATGTGGCCTCCTTCCGCTGCTGGCTCTACTCTCTCTGCTCTCTCATGCTAATCTTCCCAAGAACCAAGAGCGCAAACTCCCGTTCTGCCCCCACTTTATATTGTAGCTTCACAACCTCTAATCCAATATACAAAGTAGGGAAGTCCCTAATACAAAGTCACTTCTCTGAGACATGATTGGATTTTACCGCCCCACATCAAAAAGGGTGGGAAAGGCTTAATCCCAAAACCAAGCCCCAGGCTACAACGATCCCCAACACACATTAATATCACCTGGGTGACGGCCTCATCTTTAACAAAGTGAGCATAATACATTTTATCTGCCCAACACCCACCATCCTCCGACTCCGCCGTTTCTTTACCATCTGCCCGAATCCAATGGGAACCTGCATGGGCCAGGCGGCTGCTTTGATAGTGACAGCCATGGCTCCTGGCCTTACAAACAGCAAGAGAAATATGGGAAGCAACACTCAAGTGGAGGAAGAAAATAGTTTCAGGAAGTAGAGACATGGTCAAGCATCAAATGTCTCAGAAAAGTCAAGATAGAGAAGAATAAAGAAAATTGTCAGTAAAGAGAGCAGAAGCCTGGTCACAGTAAATATAACAAGTACACACTGTTCTTTTCAGATTTTGACAGTGAAAGAAAGGAAATATGGCATCTCCTAGCTAACCAACATTTATGGTTCTCTTCTGAATGTTGAAAGAAGTGCTAGGATCTTTACTTAATTTTTGACTCATTTTCTCCTTTAGTCCAAAATTCCCCAACAGAATTCATAGAAGCTGCATATACCTAAATAAACCTTCATTGTAAACAATTGTGTCAATCACACTGGTAAACTCCTCAAAGGTATGTGACTTATTCATCTGTATAGTTCCAGAGACTATAATAGTGCCAGATTCTTTCTGAGTGTTCAGAAAACACTCAGAACTCAATGTGATCATAGATATTTTAGGTCACTGAGCTAAGAAAAGCTCAAGGAAGGGTTTGGGTCTTTTATTGGAGGGAAGAGGGGTGTTTGTTTTGCTTTTATTTTAGGCAGATAGAAATTTAGTTTGCTTATATACAGAGAAAAATGAAGCAACAAAGAGAAGTATACAGAAGAAAATGGGAGATTACTGATAGACTAAAGATAGCCAAGGACATGACAGAGGACAGGTTCCAGGATCCAAGGGGAAGGACAGTTCTTCCCACTGAAGGGAGGGTTCAGTGGAGATAAGGATACATGATATGTAGATGCAGCTAAATGTCTATGGGGCTGTGAACAGGAAGAGTGGAGGAGGAAGATAGGAAGGAATTTGAAACAGTTTCCATCTATGAAGTAGCCAGGTTATCTTCTGAGTGTGAGGAGAGGTAATGGTACAGTCTGACTTGAGTAGAGCTGTGATGGTTTAAAGCAGTGGTCCCCAACCCCCAGGCTGAAGACCAGTACCAGTCCGTGGGCCATTTGGTACCGGTCCGCAGAGAAAGAATAAATAACTTACATTATTTCTGTTTTATTTATATTTAAGACTGAACGATGTTTTATTTTTTTTAAATGACCAGATTCCCTGTTACATCGTCTAAGACTCACTCTTGACGCTTGTCTCGTAAGTTCGACAATTATATTTAAAAATACCACAGTTTTTACGTCAGTCAATTCTCACATGTAATATAAGTTCCTCTAATAAATAAAAGATTAAAAATAAAATGCTCCCCCAAAAAGAATAATGTAAATCACTTGAAATTCAAACATGCAAAGATATTCACTATTTAAATTTTGATATATCTGCTTTCATATTTTTCTTATGTATATACATTTGTGCCCACATATAGAATTTCTTAGATGTATCATATACTATATTTTTCTAAAACTTGCTTCTTTCTCTTAATATACTATACTGTATATATTTTTATGTTGATAACCATTCATACAATTATTGTTAATAGCTACTTTCTACCTCAATGTAATAAAAATTATTTAATGAAACATCTTTGGGATAGTTTGTTTATAATTGTTACAATTTGTTTCTTTTACAAAAATCCTTCAAGAAACATTTTTTTCTACATAACATCTTTTTTTTTTTTTGTATTTTTTTGAAGTTGGAAACAGGGAGGCAGTCAGACTCCCGCATGCGCCCGACCGGGATTCACCTGGCATGCCCACCAGCGGACAATGCTCTGCCCATCTGGGGCATTGCTCTGTTGCAACCAGAGCCATTCTAGCGCCTGAGGCAGAGGCCATAGAGACATCCTCAGAGCCTGGGCCTACTTTGCTCTGATGGAGCCTCCGCTGCAGGAGGGAACAGAGAGACAGAGAGGAAGGAGAGGGGGAGGGGTGGAGAAGCAGATGGGTGCTTCTCCTGTGTGTCCTGGCCAGGAATCGAACCCAGGACTCCTGCACGCCAGGCCGATGCTCTACCACTGAGCCAACTGGCCAGGGCTCTACATAACATCTTAATGCATCTATATAATTGTTTTCCTAAGTAAAATTTTATAATTATTTTTAAGTGAAATTTTTGAGTCAAAGACTATGCCCATTAATTCCTTTAAAATAAGTGTCAAAAAAGGTTTGCCAATGTTTGCTTTTAAGAGTAGTGTATGTAGTTTATTATTTCCCTACACCCATACCAACCTTTGGCATCACCCTTTAATTCTTGCCAAGATAATAAGCAAAATATGCTGTTAATTTGCATTCCTTTAAATACAAGTGAGATTATAATTTTTAGAAAAATATTCTTTAATGATCATGTGTATTTTTCTTTACTAAATTGATTATTAATATCCTTTGCCCACTATATTAGCTGTGTCTCATATGCTGTTTAAACCATCAAGTTTTAAACTTGAAATTTTTATTTTTCATTTCTAGATGTTCTGATTCTTTTAATTTTGCTGGTTATTTTATAATCTTTTTCCCTGCACAATTTTCTATTTTATCATTCATGTCTGCAAATAATTTATAGATATAATTTTAGATTATTTGGTTTTTAAGAAACTAAATTGTCATTTTTTTGCTTACCTTCACTCTTGGTAGTTTATCTCATTTTTATATTTGGTGACTTTTGAGTGTGATCTTCTCTTGATTAGAGGAACTACTCATCACATTTCAAAGAGCTTGGATTCAGGATAGAGAGAAGGATAATGACCCTTTTGCAAACTATCATAAGGATAATGTCACTATTCTTTGTTAAGAATTTTCTTAGGTCCAAAGAAACCTATTGGAGAAGATGCATACTCCCTTAACTTTATTTCAACTGAGGAATCATCCTCAGCAGATATTTGAATTGATGTTACTGGTGACGCTTGTACCACAGTCTGTGCCTCAGGGAACTAATGAGTTTCAATACTGTTGCCATGTGCTTCTAAAGATACTGCTCTTTCTCCCCTTCAAATTCTATAAATGTCTCAGCCATGTTTCCCCAGAACAAAGGAAATGCCTGGATGTCAACCTACAATAATTCTATTAGCATATTTCTTGAGACTATAAACAAGTCATATGGATTTAGGTTCTATAACTCCAAATGTTCTCCCTGACTCTAAATTGGGCCTGAAAGGGTTAGAAAACCATGGCTTTTGGACTTCAGACAGTAAGAGATAAGATTGAAAAAGGCTTTGAGAAACAGGCTTAACCACTAATCTTTAATGAAATCTGTGGCAACAATCATAGGAAAAGTGTGACTTCCCCACTCAAATACAACTTTTGAGACAGTCTCAAGTGAGTACCCATTAAGATGAGAGGTGAAGCAGTAAGAAAGCAAAGAAATAAATAAGCTTGAGAATTGCATATAGAAAAGAATTTTGAATGTGGAATTGGCCAATGAAAATGACTGGAAGCAGAGTTCAAAAGCCCACTAAGTTTCTGAGAAAATGTATTATTTAAAAAACCAAGGTTCCCGCCTGACCAGGCCATGGCACAGTGGTTAGAGCATCAGCCTGGGACACTGAGGTTTGAAAGCCTAAGGTCACTGGCTTGAGCACAAGCTCATTTGGCTTGAACATGGGATCATCAACATGACCCCATGGTCACTGGCTTGAGTAAGGCTGGAGCCCTTAGCTCAGGACACATATGAGAAAGCAATCAATGAACAACTAAGGTGCCACAACAAAGAACGGAGATGCTTCTCATCTCTCTCCCTGCCTGTCTCTATCTGTCCTTGCCTGTCCCTCTCTTTCTCTCTCTCTAGCACACACATGCTTAAAAAACAAACAAACAACAACAAAAAAACACACTAAGGGTCCTGATGAAGATAAAAGATAATACTTGATTGATTGAGACTTAAAAGTTCCCATTAACCCTAAACTTTTAAAAATTAAGAGACAGGGTTTAAAGAATATATGTAGCCACCAATGGCCATTTCAGATATGACCAAGGAGAATAATGGACAAGAAAAATTCTTTCAGAGTCCAAAGTAAAAAGGCAGAAAGAAAAAAAAAACAGATGAGAGATTCTCTCCCAGAGCACAGAATTAGAGTCCCCTGGAGCACTTTCCCCACCACGCAAAATACAGGTTTTTACAGGGCTTCTGCACAAGATTCCAGCATTGCTATAGTCCAATGACTTCTGAGGGTCTTCTTTCCGTCCTTTTAATCAAAAAATGTTTACTAAGTTTGTCTTTCCCTGATCACTATTTTATATCAGGAATAGGAGTTAAGGGGAAGAAGAGAGGACTTGTTATTTTAGCTTACAGACTAAGAGATCAAGAGGAGCCATATTAGGGCTTGATAGAAAGGACCAAAGAGCCGTGAGACCTTCAGCCATAAGCTGGATGCAGTGACTGCCTGGACTTCATGTTTCTCCCTTGAGGATGGGATCAGTGTGCTGCTCTATGTGTGCAGAGGTGAAAGCCACCTGACAATTGGTGTCCAGAGGAGAGTTAATAACAAGCAAGTGCTAATGAATACTTTGTGCACTATATATTTCCCAGCCTCTCTTTAGACATGGACCGTCTCTAAAGTTATGTCACCTCTTAAGAGAGAAGGGAGGTTCCATGTACATGTAGATGGAATTAATGTATGGTGCTTTCAGATTTAACCCCAAATATATCTCTTGAACACACTTCCGTTTCTCTATGTAGCTAGGACCTAAGGATTCTGATACAGTACATCAGATTGATGGGAAGAGGTGGAATTCCTGAGTGAATGCTTTTGGGAGTCATTCACCAGTCTTCAGACTGCGATGGGAAAGAAACCATGATGATTTGTTATAAGATCTGTATATTCTTCAGAGTAAATAACATTAGAACAGATTTTATAGCTGCTCCCAAACCAAGTCCTACACTATAACTGAATCAGTGAAGTACAATCCACCATAAACACAAACTTTCAGGAGAGCATTTCTGGAGGGCAAAGGAGAATGCAACAAAAGCCATAGTAGACTTAGAACATTTTCCTGGAGATCCAGAGAACTGTTTGAGGAAAATGATTTTTCAGCCATTGGAAGGTGGGGAATGTGGAGAGTAGCCATACGCAACTCATGAGAGGATGTTTCAGACTGACCGTGAAATATGAGCTCATGTCTTCAGACAGACTTTAAAAGAAAAAATGTTAGGTCATACTTTGAAAGGAAAGGAAGGTCCATGGATGATATATTGATACTGGTTGGGACAGGCTCAAGATACGAAGGGGAGCACTCAGGATTTTGGACTGTGAGCTGTGGAAGGCACAAGGGAAGCAAGACAACCAGAGTAGATGCTGTTAAATTTTGGAGACTTACAGATTTACAAAGATGCATTAGGGGTGCCCCTGGGAGGAATATGAACTATAATTTGACCACATGATTGTGGGAGTGGAAATCTCCAGAGACATCAATATAGACTTATGGAAATTTTGTTAAGTTTCCTTGCTTTCTGATGGTTTGTGTTTTAAAAGAAACAAATGTATGTATCAGTTTGGGCTCATGGTAGCTTGCATGCCTTATAATAAGTCTTTTTACTGTGCAACATGCTAAATATACTACAACAGCCGAATTGAAATTTGTACAAAAAAATGCACTTTGAAAACCTAAACATGATGTCATCTGTCTCAAGTTTCCATCTCAACTCAGTAGATCTAAAAAAAAAAAATCTTTTAAATACTTTCAAGGGAGCTTGATCTTGTAGGGTCAAGAGTCTCTTTTGGGTATTAGTAACTCACAGTTTTCATTATATAAACTCTGAATTTTTAATTCCCTTCCTTTATTCTTCCTGCTTTCCTTGCAAAGGAAACTATGGCCAAAATATTTTCTTCTACAATCAAGTTTAACCCAATTAGTCAGTGGGAATTCTCTGCCTGTATCTGCTGACATGTGTTTGGACACATCTGGTTCATTGGGTCTCTGGGCTAGCTAGCATCAGATTCTGAAGTCCAGTGCTTCTCCATAGCAGCAAAACACATTCTCTGTAGGCCTCTCATACAATCTGGTCCTTTTAAGCACTTCTGTGTAGCCAGCAGGGTGCCGGAAACTTCTGGGTTGCCTAAAAACCACACTCCAGTCATGGGGATCTGAGACTAAAGGGTAAAATCCCATTTACCTAGACATTTTCCTCAACCAAATCTAATTTACTTTCCTGCCTTGTCATTCATTCTCAAACCACATTGGATATACTCCTCAGAAGGTCCCAGCGTTATGTCCAGAGTTGAACAGAAAATTTGCTTTTCCAAGATTCTCCTGCACCCTGTTTCCACCTCACAGAAGAGGAAGCAAGGAACCTCAATTCTTATCCCAGACTCAATCCCTGACTCTTCCTTTCTTTCTTTCCAACTTCACCAGCCAGCAGGGTAAAGGACTTCCATTTTCCATGATCAGAGGATAAGAATTTCCCTGATTAAATATTCTTCTTAGATGAAAATGAGACTTGGCCTGAGAATAGCAAATAGTTTGAGGTGCTGCAGATGAAATCAGGGCTTATTCTCACTGCCGGAAGTGGCATGTCGATGGTTCCATACTAAATTTTAAGAACACTTATAGTATCTTGACAAGGAAAATAGACACTGTCTTACCTTCATATACACAGAATAAACAAATTGAAAAGTCACTATACTGTGACAGTTGCTCTGAGCAAGTTCATAAGCAAAGACATAATAAAAGGGTTCAAATGTCGAGTTATCACAGCATTATGACATAGTAAAGTGGGACAATGAAAGAAGCATCTGACTAAATTGTCAAAGAAATTATTTTCTTATATATGATATTTATTATTATTATTATTATTATTATTATTATTATTATAAAGTGACAGGTGGAGAGACAGAGACAAACTCCCACATGCACCCTGACCGAGATCCATCTAGCAAGCCCCCTACCAAATGATGCTCTGCAGCCTGGAATGCTGCTCCTTTGCTCAGCAACTGAGCTATTGTAGTGCCTAAGGCGAGGCCATAGAGCCATCCTCAGCTCCTGGGGCCAACTTTGCTTGAACCATTAAAATCATGGCTGCAGGAGGGGAGGAGAGAGAGAGAGAGAGAGAGAGAGAGAGAGACATGGGAGGAGAGAGGGAGCAGATGATGTGTGTGTCCTGACTGGGAATTGAACCTGGGGCTTTCACACACCAGGCCGACACTTCACACTGAGCTAACTGACCAGGGCCTTATATATGATATTTAAGGACATAAATGCCCTTTGCCACTCCCCCTTCTCCATAAAACAAAGTTCAAATCTTCCTTCATTCAGGGTTCTGTTTAAATGGTAGCCCATCAGAAAAGCATTTCCTGAACATACTTTATAAAATAGAATGAACCTCCTTTCAATGTGTGCACCCTTGTTTCCTTTATTTCACTTCCAAGGACCTATCTTACCTAACATAATTTATATGTACGTATCTGCATACTATTTTACCTACTAGGGTATAAGCTCCATGAAAGTAGAAACATGATCTTTCTTGTTCTGTATTCCTAGCACACAAGAAATACTTGTTGAATACATGAATTAGACTATTTCTTCCTGTTAATTTTACATATGACATATACATATGATCAAATACTTAGAGAGCATTAAAATATATGGAAATATTTGTAATGTGTTAAGATTCTTGGTCAGTTTTCTTTGTTTTAAAATGAAGTTTAGAATTGTTACTAATGATAATTATTTGCATTTTATAACGAGACTATTAGTATCTTTCTAGTATTCAAAAGTAATTTGTGAGGAGGAAATAAGGTAATAAGTGTGATACTATTCTGAAAATGATAAAGACTTTTATTAACAGAGGGTATTATATAAATATAATGTTATTTAGGGTAAGGATATATGGTAAAAGTGAATTGTTAAGATTATTAACAAGTGAAATAAAAGACAGGATAAACAAATGGGACTATATCAAATTAAAAGCTTTTGCACAGCTAAAGACAATAAGAACAGAATAAAATGACAAACTACACAATAGGAGAACATATTTGACAATACATCTGATGAGGGGTTAATAAACAAAATTTATAAAGAACTTGTAAAACTCAACACCAGGAAGACAAACAATCCAATCAAAAAATGGGCAAAAGAAATAAATAGACACTTCTCCAAAGAGGACATACAGATGACCAATAGGCATATGAAAAAATGCTCAACATCACTAATCATTAGAGAAATGCAAATTAAAACCACAATGAGATATCACTTCACACCAGTCAGAATGGCGCTCATCAACAAAACAACACAGAATAAGTGCTGGCGAGGATGTGGAGAAAAGGGAACCCTCCTGCACTGTTGGTAGGAATGCAAAATTGTGCAGCCACTGTGGAAAACAATATGGAGATTCCTCAAGAAATTAAAAATCGAACTGCCTTTTGACCCAGCTATCCCACTTTTAGGAATATACCCCAAGAACAGCATAGCACTGTTTCAAAAGGAGAAATGCACCTCCATGTTTATGGCAGCATTGTTCACAATAGCGAAGATCTGGAAACAGCCCAAGTGTCCGTCAGAGGACGAGTGGATTAAAAAGTTTTGGCACATATATAATATGGAATACTACTCAGCCATAAGAAATGATGACATTGGATCATTTACAACAACATGGATGGACCTTGATAAAATTATACTGAGCAAAATAAGTAAATCAGAAAAGACTAAGAACTATATGATTCCATACATAGGTGGGACATAAAAATGAGAATCAGAGACATGGACAAGAGTGTGGTGGTTATGGGGAGGGGAGGAGAACGAGGGGATTGGGGGAGGGGAGGGGCACAAAGAAAACTAGTTAGAACAGTGGTTCTCAAGCTGTGGGTTGCGACCCCAGCGGGGTCAAATGACCAAAACACAGGGGTCGCCTAAAGCCATCGGAAAATACATATTTCCCGATGGCTTTAGCCGCTGAGAAGCCGTGCTACCATCTGCAGCAGCGCTATTCAGCTTGAACACACACCATTATGGACGTGCGTTCCAAACTGAATGCCTGCGGTCATGCGCAGACGTGATTGCATCATCCATCTGGGGCCTAAGGGGTGGGGGAAGCAGGGGAAACGCTCCACAGTCCATAGCAGTGCATTATGTGTGTCCGGAGCTTGCTGACGTCATCAGTGGGCGGATGCAGCAAGCGCTGGAGGACAGAAGCCTAGGAAGTGGAGAGGCAAGAGATGGAGAGCCAAGAGAGCCTGCGAGACAGCCTGCTTGTGTAAAAAAGGTTAATAATGTAAAAACAGTACACACACCATACACATAATACTGTGTAAGTTAAGGTGCTTTGTGTGTAATTATTACACAGTACACAAAGCAGCTTACACTTACACAAAGCACCATACATTTACACAGTGTGAACTACATCGGTCTTATACTATAAGAGACCACTATAAGATGTAGTTCACACTGTTCCCCAATGTATAATTATCTCCCATATCTCCTACTATTTTCCCATATTCTGAATGAGGAAATGCTGAAATCGGCGGTTTCCGGCATTGAATCCGCCTCCTATAAATAGAGAGCTCCCGAGAATCTCGGGTTACCACACAATCCGCCGCAGCCTCCTTTTGATTTCAATAAGAGGTGGAGAAATGACAGTTCCCGACATATTTCTTCCTCTCCTATTCAAGTCAATGGGAGGCCGCAGCAGATTCCGCTCAAATATAGAGCATGTTGCTTAATTTTTTCCACACTAGAACTTTTCCTAGAGCAGAAAAATTCCAAAGGTGGAATCCGCCACCCCCAATAGACTGAAAGAGGCCTCACACTGAGGAATTTGCTGTGCGGATTATGCAGTGTAAAAGATCTGCCTCCTATAGAAGTCTATTGGGGGTGGCGGATTCCACCTTTGGAATTTTTCTGCTCTAGGAAAAGTTCTAGCGTGGAAAAAATTAAGCAACATGCTCTATATTTGAGCGGAATCTGCTGCGGCCTCCCATTGACTTGAATAGGAGAGAAAGATATGTGTCAGAACTGCATTTCTGCCGTACAGGGGATCTCTCTTCTGCGGAATCCACGGGTCTCCCATTGAAGTAAATGAGATGTGGATTCCACCGCAGAAACCGCTGCTTTATAGTGTGAAAGAGCCCTGAAAGATACCATACTGTGCAGAAACTGCAGTGTATCCTATGACGTAGTGCACTCTGTTCTATATAGAAAACTTGCCACTAATCTGGAAAAAACAGATCCATTAGTTAAGCAGCTATTTACAGAATGGTAGCCCCAATACACTAGGTAAGGAGGTCCATTAGTAATAAATATTTCTCAATATATAATTAAATATTGTTTTTGTGATTAATCACTATGTTTAAATTATGTTTGATTTGTAGCAATGAGAATACATAATGCATATCAGGTATTTACATTCCAAATCATAACTGTAGCAAAATTACAGTTATGAAGTAGCCACCAAAATTATTTTTTGGTTTGGGGTCACCGCAACATGAGGAACTATATTGCGGGGTCATGGCATTAGAAAGGTTGAGAACCACTGAGTTAGAAGGTGACAGAAGACAATTAGACTTTGGGTGATGGGAATTCAGCATAATCAAATGTCAAAATAACCTAGAGATGTTTTCTCTGAACATATGTACTCTGATTTATCAATGTCACCCCATTAAAATAAAAAAATTTTAAAAAGATTATTAACAGCTAATAATAACATTGGCTGCAAGCAGATGTGAGGGTCCCTGAACAGTCCATATTATCTCTATTTATTAGATTTTTTTCCTACTTATTAGGATATAACCTTCATTAACATTGCCTTCCTGTCTTTTACTGTTTCTCAATATGTCAAATAGATTTTGAAATTATTTTGGATTATATATTCTTCAAACACTTTCACAAAAATATGTCTTATATCTAAAGGCAAAGCACAAATATATTCTACTAAATATTTTGACCTCTCAATTTAATTAAACCGTATTTCAGGGCATAGGCAATCTTTTTAGATCACTTTTTTTTTTGTATTTTTCCAAAGTGAGAAGCTGGGGGTGGGCAGACAGATAGACTCCCTCACGCACCCAACCAGGATCCACCCAGCATGCACACCTGGGGGCGATGCTTGTTTCCTCTGGGTCGTTGATCTGTTGCAGCCGGAGCCATTCTAGCACCTGAGGCAGAGGATATGGAGTCATCCTCAGTGCCTGGGCCAACTTTGCTCAAATGGAGTCTTGGCTACAGGAGGGGAAGAGATAGAGAGAAAGGAGAGGGGGAAGGGAGAAGAAGCAGACAGGTGATTCTCCTGTGTGCCCTGGCCGGGAATTGTACCTGGGACTTTCACATGCCAGGCCAATGCTCTACCACTGAGCCAACCGGCCAGGGCCTAGATCACATATTTAAAAGAAGAAAAAGCTACCTTTATTAACCTATAGCACACTGGGGGAAAAAAAAGACTTAATGAGTAGATACGACAATACATTAGAGTGACAGAACACCTTATTCTAAGTCATATGTGACTACCCAGAGTAAAGCAGCCCCTAAGCTTGAGTAAGTTTTCTAAAATTTTTGGCAGCTTCATATCACCTTAACACTTCTTTACATTTAGGTTAATGTTTTTCCTTCTGCAGTTTTCTTATGTTTTGAACACACTGGCCTCATCCCAGAATACTTAACTAACAACTATAAAATTTACTACAGTATGATTTTGTGATTTTGAAATCAAGCCCATAAAGCCAAGAAACCTAAAGGTCCACCTATTTCTTAGCAACACAGGCTTACTCATACAAAGAAGTATGATCATAGCACAATCTTGCAGACAAATAATACATGCCAATGATCTAAAAAAAGATAGTCAATATTTTGTCCTATGATTATTTTTATAACAAGTACCTGATATTCTTGTTAGGAACTACTGGACCTATCAACAAGGTGTTTGGTGGGCTTAGCAAAGTGCCAATTATGTGATAAAATTCACCTGGTAAAATAGCATGCTCAGCACCACTTCTCTAGCCCCTCCTCCCTCTAAGGTAGATAGACAAACCTTGATCTCATGTATTTTGATCTAATGTATTTTGATCTAATGTAATTTACCAAGTGACTGGTTTACATTTTGCTTTTTTTCCCTCTTCACAAAGTTAACATATATGCTCATTGTAGAAAATACAAACAATACAAAAATCATTGAGCATCAATACAATACAAAAATATGAGTATCCTCATCTCTAAAACAGGGATCATCCTGATACATACTTCATATGGTAGCCAAGAGGATCCAATGAATTAATATATGGATAATGCTTTTAATAGTGCCTAGTTTTAAGTAGTTTTTCAATAAATAATAATCATCATAAACACTGTCAATATTGTGATTATTTTTACTTTTAGACTGAAGACTTTAGGTAGCTACTGAAAAAAAAATAAGCATCTAAATATTTAGTAAATTAATGGTTGAATAAAAAGATGGGCTGGTCATGAGCCATTTGGATCTTTACTAATACAGAGAATATCAGGATGACTCTTAGCTTGATCCAGAATTCTGACCATCTGAAAGTCAAGTTTTAGAAACCCAGCTTCTAGTTCTATACACTTGTATTCTAAGATGCATTGAGTGTTTCTCAAGCCATCCAGGAAACTCAGATGACATTTGAATGCAGTTTGCCTGCAATGCAATTGAGAATGAACAAGATTTTGTAAAGGACATATTCAGTTCATCATTCCTGCCGTGCAACCTCAAGATCTCATAGCTATGTGCTCTGAGTAGGTCACTTCTACCTGAGGAATCTTTTTTTCTTATTTGTAAAATAAATGAGGTAATATGAGTGATGCAAAGTGCCAGGAATATAGAGGATACTCAAAACCAGTGTTTCCTCCACTAATTCAAAAGAATACATATTTACACTCCTATGTGTGGACAAGTCCTGCTAGGAGTGAGGACTACAGAGACACAAAGACCCGTCTCCAGGGACCAGGTTCAGTGACGCAGATCCACTTTATTCAGGAAGTAAGCTAGCTTATATACGCAGGTTCAGCCTATAGGGTGTTACAGTGAGTTCCTCAAAGCCAATGGCTAAAAAGATCAGGGAGCTGTGTGGTTGGCACTAAGTCACTTCCTTATAGTGGGTAAGCTCCCTTCCTGGGTATGCCCAGGAGGGTCTGGGAGCTGGAGTATTCTCACAGCATAGCATCAGCCACAACTGCTAGGAATGCGCTCTGTGCCCCACCCACATCTCCCCCTTCTCTTTTAATTAAGGCCAATTGGACCTGATGAATGACAGCTTGCTGTTGTTGTAGCTTCTGAATGCTACGCATTATGCAATGGAACCCTAGTAGAACTAAAACAACTATAATTCCTATTATACTATATGCTAATAGATTACTGGATTAAACAATGAAGCAAGCTTCTGTAATGTTTGACTAGTTAGGAAATAGAGTGGGAGTCTTAAACAGGGGATTCCTCCTAGGGGTCAGGATGTCATTTCCCTCCCATTGTGTTACAGAGACCTCCTAGGTGCTGTCAAACACAGTTCCATTTTGATTGTAAAAAATGGACGTAGGACCATGCATATCCCCTTCCCACAAAGGTCCCAGCATCCAAACACAGAACAAATGGCTTGCCATGGGCTGCATACTGCATATGGTTGTGAGGCACATTACACAAATTACAACAACATGACAAATCATACAATTTCAACAATTACAAAGGTACATTTCACCAGTCTCTGAGCACTTTGCCAAAAGCACAAAATGTCCTTGGTCTTCTTTCTAGCCATGAGAAAAGCTTCCCGGGGCAGGGAAAGGACCTTCAGCAAAGCCACCCCCCACCCCCATCAGGGTATTTCACATTGTCCAAAATCCATAAGTCCATCCAACAAAGGAGCCAGTGCTCACTTGGATCGCAGTCCAGGAAATCAGTCCATGCACATGAGGCCTCAGCCATGCCCCTCATCCCTGCCATCCTGGCAGGTCCCACACTGTCCCAAAGAGAAGCACGCGGCAATGGCAGTCAGCACCTCCATCTCTGCTCCAGAGAGCATGATGGCACCCACCCCTGTGTCCTAAAATGTCATTGAACCCACCAGCAGCTTAGCAGGCACTCCCTGCCATTCCAACAGCCACTCTCCAATGCAAGCCTGGCTTCCATTCATCCTCCTGCCTCAGCTGCCGCCATTTACCTTCTGGAGTCTGCAAACCACAACTCCAGCCCAATTATCCTCATCCTCCAAGGATAAACTGAAAACACCAGCTCGCACTGCCAGGCTTGAGCCCTGGGCTGCCGCCGCCTGTGTCTGGGAGTCAGTGGTTACTATAGCACACATAAGCAAGAACAGAGCACCAGGGCCTGGGGGCCCGTCAGGGGCAATTCTCTGGGCCTGCCCCACCAAAGCCTCCACATCCCCCCAGGTGATGGGGTGTGCACAGAGGCTGCAAGGTCTTCTTCTGGAGTGCTGAGGACCTCCTCCCCTCAGGTGTAGTCAGTAGAGAGAAGGCCAGGGCTGTGGCTTTGGACAGGTGAAGACTGAACCATTCAGTGGGTGCCCAAGAAACACTGTCAAGCAGGTTGGGGGGTTCCTGGGATCCAAACTGGCTGAAAAACACAAGCATAACCTCTCCCTTGCATTAGAAGAGGGTGTGATCCCCGCCGCTGTGCCATGGCTGGGTCCTTCCAGTGTCATTTCAGAGAGAGGGTCCGGGGAGAGAGAGAGCGAGAGATACAGAAAAATAGACAAGACACACAGACAGAAAGAAAAAAGACACATGGGGGCGTATAGGCTGGCCCATGGGTCTGCAGCAGGAACATGTGTTGGAGAAAATGGTGTCTGAGAGGCTGGGGTGGGGCACTGAGGCCCAGCAGGGAATGTGGAAGTAGCGACTTCTGCTTTTTCTGGTGGCAGAGCTGATGGCGCAGTTAGCAATTCGTTTGGTTTTGTTTCTGAGTACTCAGCCATGATTTTGTCAAACTCGGAGGCTAAACTACTTTCTTCCTCAGTGGAGGGGGGCAAATTGGGAGGTAGGGGCTCCTCAGAGATAGAGGCAGCCTGCAGTATCTTTGGCACCGGCGGAGGGTCCCAGCAGGAGCACCGGTCAGGCAGGCGTGTATCGCTAGCAGGGCAGGAATGAGGCCAAGAGGGAAGGTTAGTCCCCATGTACTTCTGCCAAACGGATGTGCCAGAAAGCTTGAGCCCAATGATCTAGGTCCCAGAGAGGTACGTCCTCAATCCAGGGATTGAGACCAGAGAGAATCTCCCAGTAAGTAAAGAGATCCTTTTCACAAACTTCAACTCACCTGCTCTGCAATAGGGCGTGCAGCACTGGAGCCTGTGGGGCTAGAGAGTGGGGGAGAAGGTTTCCCATTGCAGAGGGTCACTCACCCGTCCCTTGGATGCCTGTTAGGTCCCTTCCCGACGTTGGGCGCCGGTTGTGGACAAGTCTTGCTGGGGGTGAGGATGATGGAGTTGCAAAGACCCGACTCCAGGGACCAGGTTCAGTGACACAGATCCACTTTATTCAGGAAGTAAACTAGTTTATATACATGGGTTCAGCCAATAGGATGTTACAGCGTTTTCCTCAAAGCCAATGGCTTAAAAAATCAGGGAGCTCTGTGGTCAGCGCTAAGTCACTTCCTTATAGCGGGCGAGCTCCCTTCCTGGGTATGCCCAGGAGGGTTCTGGGAGCTGGAGTATTCTCACAGCATTGCATCAGCCACAGCTGCTAGGAATGTGCTCTGCGCTCCACCCACACCTATGTTTATTGTAGCATTATTTACAATAGTCAAGATATGGAAGCAACCCAAGTGCTCATCAATACATGAGTAGATAAAAAAGCTGTCGTTCATTTACACAATGAAACAGTACTCAGCCATAAAAGAGAATGAAATTTTACCTTTTGCAACAGTATGGATGGACCTGAAGGTTATTATGCTAAGTGAAATAAGCCAGACAGAGAAGGATAAATATCATATCATTTCACTTATATGTGGAATCTAATGAACAAAATAAAATAAGCACAGCCTTATAAATGCATAGAACAGACTGATAGCTGTCAGAAGAAGGAGAGTGGGGGCTAGGTGAAAAAGTTGAAGGGATTAAGCAATATAAATTGGTAGTTACAGAACAGTCACAGAAATGTAAATTAGAGCATAGCAAATATAGTCAATAATATCATGATCACTATGAATGGAGCCAGGCGGGTACTTGAAGCCGTGGGGGACCACCCTGTAATGTACCTGGTTTTCTAGCCACTTCGTTGCACATCTGAAACTAATACAGAATAATATTGAATGTAAACTGTAATTGAAAAATAAAAGAACATTTAAAAAGTGTCTTTGTGTTTTAAGAGTACCATAGAAATGGAAAGTTCTCATCCCTAACCAGGTGAGGAGCAGCTAGAGCAGCGGTTCTCAACCTGTGGGTCGCGACCCCGGCGGGGTCGCCTAAAGCCATCGGAAAATACATAATGCATATCAGGTATTTACATTCCAAATCATAACTGTAGCAAAATTACAGTTATGAAGTAGCCACCAAAATTATTTTTTGGTTTGGGGTCATCGCAACATGAGGAACTGTATTGCGGGGTCACGGCATTAGAAAGGTTGAGAACCACTGAGCTAGAAGTAAAATGGGTATGTTTGGAATCACACACTGCTAAGCTTCCCAACTATAAATTAAGGGAAGGGATATAGATCAATACGGCCACAAGAACATTTTATCAAATCAAGCCACTATGCCAAGAGCAAGGTTTACAGTACCAGAACACCAAAATTCACATTGCTGCTATCAAAAGGCACTAGACACCACCTCAGCATGGGCCCGCCTGGGAGCACCTTTATATTAGACTTTATACAATAAGTCCTCACTTAACATCATCCATATGTTCTTGGAAACTATGATAAAGAAACTAATTTTACCATAGGCTAGTTGGTATAAAAAAAAGTTAAGTTTCTATGGCATATTTCTTTCAGAGAAATATCACCAAACTTCTAATAAAGACCCCAAACATTTCTAATATTTAAACATTTAAATAGGTCCTGGCTGGTTTGCTCGGTGGATAGAACATCAGCCCAGCATGTGGACCTCCTGGGCTTGATTTCCGGTCAGGACACACATGAAAAGCGACCATCTGCTTCTGTTCCTCTCCCTTTCCTCCTCTCTCTCCTCTCTCTCCCCCTTCTCTCTCTCTTCCCCTCTCACAGCCAGTGGTTTGTTTGGTCCCAGCATTGGCCTCAGATGCTGAGGATAGCTCAGTTGATTAAGCATCTGCCCTAGACGAGGGTTGCCAGGTGGATCCTGGTCAAGGCACATATGGGAGTCTGTCTCACTTAAAAACAGAACAAAATAAAACACATTGAAACGTATGTGAACTATACATTCATTCAAGAAATCTGAATAAAAGCAAGAAACAATGATTCTTCAACCTGCTTATTCCAATTCAGGGTCACAAGTGGCCTGAGCCTCTCCCAGCAGCTCTGGGAGCCAGGCGAGAAAGCATCCTGACCAGAACAACTTTTCTCCTTAGGGCCATTCACATCCACACCCACGTGCACTCGGACTTGGACAATGTAGACACACCAATTCACTGCACATGCACATCCTCAGGATGTGGGAGGGAGCCAGAGGACCCCAAAGAAAACCACACAGACATGGGGAGAACAGCAAACTCCACACAGTGACCCCACTAGGAATCATTGTGTGTTTTTTCTCACTAGTGCTATAACAAAATTACATGAAAGGAAATGATGTCATTCGAGGACCTGCTGTGCTGACATCCTTGGTCACTGCCAAAGGCTCACTTCTATGACCATCTTTCATCTTCCTGGACTATCATTTCTGTGCTGCCATGCTACTTTTCATAGTCCATTTTCCCACTCTTCCTTTCAAAACCAACACTTTGTTTACTAGAGAACTTCATTCTAGTTAAAACAAATTCAACATTCTCATCAACTTTTTCCTACCTTCTCCTGCACATGCATTATTTTTGTTTGTTTTACATTTTATTTTGATAATTAAGTTTAATGGGGTGATATTGGTCAATGAAAATACATATGTTTTAGGTAAACATTTCAATAACATTTGAACATTGATTATGTTGTATACCCATCACCCAAAGTCAAATCATTTTCTTTTACTGCATATTTGTCCCTCTTTAATGCTCCACCATACCCCTCTCCCCCTGGTAATTGCTTCACTTTTATCTATGTCCATAAGTCTTAGTTTTATATCCCACCTATGTGTGAAATCATATAGTTCTTAGCTTTTCTTTATTTACTTATTTCACTCAGTATAATGTTCTCAAGACCCAACCATGTTGTCATAAATGGCATTAGGTCATTATTTCTTACTGCTGAGTAGTATTCCATTGTATAGATGTGCCACATTTTCTTTATCTAATCCTCTGTCAAAGGACACTTTGGTTGTTTTCATCTTGGCCACCGTGAATAATGCTGTGATGAACATGGGGTGCATGTGTCTTTACACACATGTTTTCAATTTTGGGGGTAGATACCCAGGAGAGGAATTTCTGGGTCATAAGGTAGTTCTAGTCTTAATATTTTGAGGAACCACAATACATTCTCCCACATGGCTGTACATGTTTACATTCCCACCATGCTCCTGCATTCTTTAAGTAAAACCTGGCTCTCAGACTTAGTTCCTGCTATAGACTTCTTGGGTGGTGTCTTGTCTTCCATATCACAGTCCATTGTCCCTTCATATTCACATACAAAGTTTCTTCTCCTGTGGGGTTTATGGCTGCTATCATAGTCACTTGGCAAGAATATTCCCATATTAATTTGATAATCCTGACAACACATTTTTAGTACTCCACCCCTTTCAAGAGCAAAATTTACCACACTGTAAAAGTGGATGCTCCTGAATCTGTTGTTTCTGGCTTGTCATTATCTTGCCCCATACTTTTGTCCTGCATGCTAGAGTATAAACCCAGGTCTCTGACAGCAACCTACATGCTCATGGCTCCTCAATCTATTTCTCTATTTTATATATTTTTAAGCTTCAAGATTCTATAGATATTTCTATTTAAACATTCTATAGACAGCTCACATTCAAAGGATGAGAAATTAATAAATGTCATACCTTTAGTCACTATCTCAGTGACTGGCTTGATTACCACTTAGTTGCCAAAGTCTAGTCAGTGAATGTCATCTTGTCATATCCCTTTTTCCTACTTTACAAATCTGAGCAGCCACTGAATTCTGAGAATTGCATCCCTTGATCCCATTTACTTTACTCAACCCATTCACACTGCCTTAGCTCAGGCCCTAAGTCCTAAGAACATTGCTGTAATTGTTTTACACTAGCCTCCTTACTGTCCATATTAGCTTCTTCACATCTATTCTTCACAGTGCTAGAAAGAATCTAATATGTAAATCAGTTTCTACCATTTCCCTTCTTAAAAATCTCTAAAAGTTCTTCAAAGCTTTTTTTTTTTTTTTTTTTTTTAGAAAATCCTTAACTTCTTAGCATGAACTAAAACAGCTTCTACTAGTTGGCCCCCTTCAGCTCTCACGACCCTCCAGTACTTCAACGATCTACTTACATCTTCCAAATAAACCAAACACCTTCTCATTTCTAGATATCTCAACATGCTAAAATGCCTTTCTGTATCATGGCTTCTTTCCTTCCCATCACCTAACAGCTTTCTTCACCCAAATATAGCTAATTTTTACTTAATTTTTAGTACCCAGGCTGACTCAGATCTTCTATTTTCAGAAAGCTCCTTCCCAAGGTTCTCTCCTCCCTCATCCACACCACTACCCCACTCCAAGTTACATGTCTCTCATAGCAGTCACCAGGCTGTATTTTTTTTTAGATTTTATTTATTCATTTTAGAGAGGAGAGAGAGAGAGAGAGAGAGAGAGAGAGAGAGAGAAAGGGGGGAGGAGCAGGAAGCATCAACTCCCATATGTGACTTGACCAGGGAAACCAGTGTTTTGAACCGGCGACCTCAGAATTCCAGGTCAACACTTTATCCACTGCGCCACCACAGGTCAGGCACCAGGCTGTATTGAAATTGTCTGCTTACTTCTCCATGCTGCAAATTCTTTCTCCCCTTTATTCTAAACTGTCAGTTCCTTGAAGTCAAGATTTGGCTTTCCTTATCTCTGCAACCCTAGTGCAATGCCTAAAGTTTGGTACATAAATATTTGATGATGACGGGAAGCAAAGGGGAAGGCAGAGGGAAGGAAGCAGGAAGTTTTGGGGGAAAGTCAACAAGAAGATGTGACTGCCAGTTTGACCAGCAACCTGGACCTGGGTAATCTGGGGTCCTCAGCCCACCCCTGTCCTTGGAATGTGCACTCTGCTTGCCTCCCCCAGGCTAGAAGCTGCCCAAGGACACAGACTTGAGATAGTAATGTGGTGTTGAAACCATCCGGATTGGGTAGAAGACTAAAATCAGTTAAGGGCTCCTGTCCATGTGACTGACCCCAGTTAAGACTTCTGTATAACTTCTAAGATTCTGGCAGGCAGGTGTGGAAAACCACTCATCTTGCGGTTGCTTAAGACAAGACTAGTAAGTTCCCAGTCCCCTTGCTTACTAAAACTGCCACCTACCAATCTGGAGTTGTCTGCTTTTTTTCTTTGGTCTCTCTCTAACCCCTGGGGCCAGTTTCAGATTAAACCTGAAGCTCCCAAAAAGATTCTGAATGGACAGAAGGAAAAATGTAAAGGGAAAAGGAGGTTAGCTCTCTGGAGCAGCTGAGGTCTGGAAATATTGCCCAGAGGTTTCTGCAAACATATTAGGTCTACATGACCCCTGACCAAAACCATCAGAAAAGATCACAAGCACCATAAATACTTAGGATATGAACAAAATAGCCTGCTAGAACAGCTAATTACAATTATCATATTTTACTTGAAAAAATATGCAATCATTTTTATTTTGCTCACAATATAACTATTTCTCCAGCAATTCCAATTCAAAAAACACTAACTCAAGAATATATATGCACGCCTATATTCATTGCAGCATTGTTTACAATAGTTAAGCCATGGAAGCAACCTAGATGTAAATTGATAGATGATTGATAAAGGAAATGTGATACATATAGAATGAAACATCACTCAGCAATAAAAAAGAATGAAGTCTTGCCATTTGTGAAACTGTGTATGAACCTAGAAGGTAGTATGCTAAGTGAAAGAAGTAAGACAGAGAGAGACCATATGATTTCACTTATATGTAAAATCTAACAAAACAAAACAAAAAATACAAAACACAGTCATCGAAACAGAGAACCAATGATGGTTGCCAAAGAGAAAGGGTATGAGGGTGGGTGAAAAAGGCAAAGGGGAATAAAAGGTACAAACTTTCAGATACAAAATAAATAAGAAACCACAAAGATGTAATATACAGCACAGGGAATATAGTCAATCAATAATATTGTAATAATTTTGCATGATGACAGATGGCTATTAGACTTAGTGTGGTGATCACACCATAAAGTATATAAATGTTGAGTTGCTATGCTGTACACATGAAATATGACATACCAACTATATGTTAATAAAATGTTAATTACTTCAAGTCCCTTACATGTATTAATCAATTTAGTTCTTACAACCATACAAGGCAGTCATAGTATTATTATACTCATTTCTCAGAGGAGAAACCTGAAGTAAGGAAAGATGACATAAACTCCTCGAAGTCAGGCTGGCAGGGCAAGAGTTTGACCCTAGATAGCCTGACTCTGTAGCCCATATTCCTAACCATTACACAGCACAGCACCACATGGGTGTCTTTTAATTATATATATTAATTAGTGGAATCACTATCCATTACTGATTTCCACAGCTTAGTGAAAATTGTTTTTACTTCATATTTGTTGTATAAGAGGGGCCAAATAATAAAATCACACCCAATACACAATCAGGAAACAGAACTGCAATAGTGGTGAAAGCATTTTTCATGCTTAGAGTAGTCAGGAGTTAAAGTCAGGAGTGTCTAAGAAATGTGGATGAGGTGTTCAATTGGTATCTGGGGTTGGGCCTCTTACTTTCCTACCAGGTAATACATTAAGTGCATATGTGATCATATTTAGAGCTACCCAAGAACTGTGCTCAAATGAATGCTTACCCCTCATTCTTCCCTGCTTATGAGTCAAGGCATAAGACATCATTTATGCTTAGAAAATCAACAAGTATAGACAGTCTTTCCAAACATCTAATCACATTTCTAAGAGTCAACATCAATTTTTCTTTAGTCCAAGTCTCTTTCCATGCTGCAACAAATGATTAAGAGATAGCATTTTTTTAAAATGGCATTTGACCAATTTTACTCTCTGAATATAAGAAGGCTCACCCAATTTTTCCCAGACCCACATTTAACGGATGATTAAATGGAAGATGTTTCCTTTTTCCAGCAAATTTGTAAGATCTGTATCGCATCAGAAAGTTGCCTTTAAATTGACTTTCTGTAATTAATAAAAGATACTATATTCCTCAAATGTTTGCTGATGGGCTACAGCTTTGTAGACAAAAATGTGAAAGATTTTGGAGATTATAACGAACTTAAAACTTTCCAGGGTCATCTTATACAGCCTGGTAGCTCAGTCAGTATAAACTTCACCAACTCCCTGAACCATTACCAATTTTAATAGTGACTGACATACATGGCATATTCCAGAGTAATTCGTGAGAAAGTGTTGAAAAGCTGAAAACAAATCTTTTATAAAAATTCTTACATACTTAAACATTACATACCCAAGCAGATTTACAATAAAACTGATTTTAACTTCAAAATGTGTATTGTATGAGAAGTATTAAATAATTTCATCAGCCTTTCTATCAGAAAATAGTTTTCTTTTTCCTAAATTAACCTTTGGTTTTCCAAAGATTTGGACTTCTCTCTCACTGCATTCACTCTTTTTGGATCCTGTGAAGACCAATAAAGGCATTGTCTTATAATCCAAATGGCTGTCTTCTTCTGTTTTTCATTATTTTCAAGACAATGCCACTTAAAAGCTGGTTAGCAGCTGTAATGCCAGTAGCTGCTACCACCATCAAAGCCACCTGGCACATGCAGGTTCACATTAGATTCGGACAGACAGTAATGAAACAATGGAGCCAAAAACTGGTGAGCCATCAGCTCTAATCCCAGCTTGCACCTGGCAGACAAGTAAAAACATACACTGGGCTCCAAAACCCACTCATTCAGTGTTTACAAAGCTACTGACTTATCTGAGTTTCCTAGAATCAAAGGTATCTACTTCACCAGTCTCATTCACCTCTGTTCCCCATCTCCTTCTCTTTGCACAAACTCTACACAAACTGGCTTCTCTTTCAGCACTCCGCCATCTTGGTTGCTTCTCCTCTCCTCCATGTGGCCTCTATCTGTTCTCCTCTCTAATGCTAATCTCAGGCACCAAGAGAGGACAAGCTCCCGGTCTGCCCCACTTTATGGTGTAGAAACCAAAACCTTTAATCCAATATACAAACAAGGAAGTCTCTGATACAAAGTCACTTATCTGAGGCATAATGGGATTCCTCTTGAGAGTGTACCACCCCACATCAAAAAGGGTGGGAAAGGCTTAGTCCCAAAACCATGCCCCAGGCTACAAGGATCCTGCCTGCCCACAGCCTGCCCCCAACACACATTAATATAATCATGCCCATCCCCAGCAAGAAAGGCAGCCAATACCATCACCTGGTCAACTGGCTTCTATGTGGGCCACGTCATCTCTAACAAAGTGAGCATAATATATTTTATCTGTCCAACAGCAGCCCCTCAACCAAGTGAGCTATTTTTTGGTTCTCCTAGGAACCCTCTGTAAGAGAGACACAAGAGCTAACTACCTGTATTTGCATAGCATGATCTCTATAAGCTCCAGGCTGAAGAGTGTCTATTGATGAACATCCAAGCCTACCCAGTTTAGGAGCTGTACACTCCTGTAGCTTCAGACAATGAGAACCCACTGAATAATAGGAATCACACACATTAATCCATGACATTAATTAGAGTTTTCAATAATTCTTTACATATGGAAGAAGTAAGAAATAAAAATGTAATGTGACTTAAAACAGGGCCAGAATTTAGAAAAACCAACATTCCCAAACAGCCCAAGTTTGGGTCTGGGTAATCAACCATGGATCCAGTTGTCTGCTTCTCTTTTTAACATAGTAACAGAACAGGTCTAGTTCTTAGGATTCCTAGCCCAGAGCAGATCTCATGACCAGACTGGCTTATCTGTTTTCTTTAATCACCAACTGCTAATCATCTGTAGATGACAATATAGTTAGTGCCTGATATGGACTAAAGTGTGCCCCCTGCCCATTCATATGTTGAAGTTCTAACCTCAGTACCTCACCATATGACTGGATTTGGAACTAAGTAAGATTTTTTAAAAGTTATATGGGTTGGCTTTAATTCAATATAACTAGTACCTTTTAAGAAAAGGATATTAGGATACAAACATCAGACATGCACAGAGGGAAGAGCAGGTAAAGACACAGGAAGAAGATGGCCATCTATAAGCCAAGGAGAGAGACCTCAGAAGAAACCAGCTTGTCCAAGACCTTGATCTCAGGCTTTTAGCTTCCAGATTGTGAGAAATTTCTATTATGTAAACCACCCAATCTGTGGCATATTGCTATGATAGCCTGTACAGACTAATAGAGATGTAGGTCTGCTTCACCAGATTCACCTGTCTCAACGACTTATTTATTTTTTATTTTTTATTCGGTGACAGGAGGGGAAGCAGAGACAGACTCCTGCATTTGCCCTGACCAGGATCCATCAGGCAAGCCCACTAGGGGGCAATGCTTTGCCCATCTGGGGCATTGCTCTGTTGCTTAGCAACTGAGCTCTTCTTAGCACCAGAAGCAGAGGCCATAGAGTCATCCTCAGTGCTTGGGGTCACTTCACTCTAATCAAGCCATGGCTGCAGGAAGGGAAAAGAGAGAGGGAGGGAGGGGGAGGAGAAGCAGATGGTTATATCTCCTGTGTGTCTTGACCAGGAGTCAAATCCAAGACATCCACATACCAGGCCAATGATCTAGAACTGAGCCAACCAGCCAGAGCCAGTTTATTTTCCTTAATCACTGCTCCACCTAATCATTAGTGGAGGGCAATATAATAAAGCTGGCCTTGAACCCGTATCATACTTGCAGCTTCAGACAACAGAATCTAACTCAATAAAAGGAATCAGCAAAATATTTTTAAAGATCTAAGACTAAACTCTCTCTTCACATAGCCTTAGTTAAAATCCATCAAAACAGAAAGAGAGAAAAGGAAAATTATTCTTCTTATTTAGAGTAGAAATATTGTCAACAGGAACTCAGACATTTTAATCTATGTTCTCTATTTCTTACAGATTGTCTGTTAGTCTTGATAAATAAGTACTTTGTTTGAGAGTGTCTCTTATAGTGGCTTCTAGAACTCCATGAGTACACTGCAATCCCATCAGTAACCACTAAGACAAGTACTCTAATGATAATTTTGTATTTGAAATAAAAATGACAAGTCTCATATTACCAAGAAAACACTTTCAGAATCAAAAGGAATTGTAAAAGTTGTTTCAGCACTATAAAGTCAAATCCATCTCATTTACTCATATACAATTGCTTAATAGAACCATTACTAAGGTCATGAGAATAGTGGAATAAAATATGCACATCCATGAAAACTTAGTGCTTTGGTAAGTCACTGTGAAAAGTGCTTCAGTGAATCACGAGAGACCCCTATTGACCTTTTTGGGTATTAGAAGTAATCCAGACTAGTTTAGATAATACTGTACTTTCTCTTCATTTTCTAGTGCTTGTCAGCATTTGTGTAAATCAAGGGTGCTTGAGATCTGTGGCCTTGTCTTATTTATCTTTGTTTCCCAGTACCCACTACAAAGCTCAATAACTATTAGCAGTCCAATAATATCCATTTGGTAATGCTGAATTATGTTGACTAAAAGTGATATTTTTTATATACAAGTAAGAGGCTCCCCAATTGTGACTCAGATAAATGCAAGGGAATTTAGAGAAAGGCTGTGGAGATTTCTCACAATTCCAAGAAGAGGTCTAGAGTTGGGTTTCAACTATAAGGGGAACCTAGGATGTGAATGCTGTCAGGGCTCTTTGCTCATCTCTTTTCTTGGTTTCTCTCTGTTAATCTCTTTCACTTCTCCCTGCTCTGTCCATTTCTCTAATCCATACAAAAGAATATAGGAATACTAGCAGAAACAAAATTTTAAATGCTACAATATTTTAACTCCGTGCAGAAAGTCTGCTTGGATTATCCCCACCCAGTACAGATTCTCCAGCAAAATTTAAGTAGAGAAGGCTGCAACGAAACAATGTCAGAGAAGAAAACAATGAGCAGGCATTCTCACCGGAGTCTGTTCTGTAAGAAAGTTAATGAACAATGAGTGAGTGAATGAATGAATGAATGAATGAGCAAATGAATAGTTGTCTGGCACCAGAATATGCAAATAGCCGAAGACTACAAGAGCATATAAAAGGACGAATTTGTTATGTTCCCATACTGATTCCCTGTGTCAGATGGTTGTGAAGGGTTAATGTATTTAATTAATTTGGCAAGTGATGTATTATCAGTGTAAGGGGAAAGTTGTTAGCAATGGAAAATGTCAGAAATATTAAATAAACTAAAATCCCATTCATAAACAACTATTTTATGGCAAAGCTGAATTTCATAAAAAAAATTTTAATGTGCGAATGTTCTTTTTCTTTCCAAAAAAAGCTGACAGAGATTTATTTGAACTGTGGATGGGTTAGACTACAATATAGGAACATTGGAGAACCTAGCAGAAACCCTCTGCTGGACATCTGGTAAGCTTGCTTTAGTCCAGATGCATTGTTACCGCTTTTCCCCTATACAGAATCAGCCAGATTGGGTATAGACTTAACATTTTTTTTACATAGGACTCTTCCTTCTGTCATAAATCTTCAAGGCATGCCTTCTAGAGGTTTTCGATGTAAAACAATATTTCAACATCATTCTGTAACTTTTCAGTATAGTAGATTCTCAGTAAATATTTGTTAAAGACACAAATCTCCTCTGCTTATTTTCCCCAATTCTTTGGGGGGAAATTTAGAGGAGTTACAACAATTTACGAAGGGGGAAAAAAGGATGACTAGTGAATTGCAAAGAGTAGAAAACAAAAGAATTTATATGATTTTTGGAAGTCAGAGAATTGTATATTAAAATTCTAAATGGTGGTATGGTAGATATTTGGTCCATACTTTGCATCAAATGAGGTGTTCAGAAAAGTCTTGACTTCATAGAATTGAGAATTCCTAGGCATGAGTGATTCTAGGACAACTGGGGGATTTTCTAATATTCCTGTAAATCACCTAGAACCAGCAAATATTCAAGCCACAGAATTGTGTCAGCAGTCTAAATCATCATAGAAGTTCAGAACAGAGTTCAGTTCTTTAAAATCTCTAATAACCAAAATATTTCCAAGAATCTCTGTAAGATATATATGAATAGTATAAAATATGTTACATAACATGCATATTTTACGTAGTAATAAAATAACCACCAAAAAACTGCCAAAGACCAATATGCTAACTCAGTCTGATTAAATGTAAGTGAGATGTCTACAAGGTTGACGAGAAAAGTGCCATTGCTCAGTCTCCGTTCCCCATTTTTCCTGTTTTCCTAGAATTGAATGTGACAAGGTGGGCCTGACCTGTGGTGGCGCAGTGGATAAAGTGTCGACCTGGAAATGCTGAGGTCACTGGTTCGAAACCCTGGGCTTGCCTGGTCAAAGCACATATGGGAGTTGATGCTTCCAGCTCCTCTCCCCCTTCTCTCTCTTTGTCTCTTCTCTCTCTCTCTCTTTCTCTCTCTCTCTCTATCTCTCCCTCCCCTCTCTAAAATGAATAAATAAAAATTAAAAAAAAAAAAAGAATGTGACAAGGTGAAAATGTACCTTAAGCCCCTTTCTTTTGGACTTCTTGTTTAGAACTTCCAGTTCGCCTCCCCATCTTCCACACAATGGTCCCTTTAACCATATAATCTCTCATTGATCCAAGTAAAATCCTAGATTGGCATTTTCCTTGTTTTTACTGAATAGGATGGCAGTATTACAAATCTTACTAGTTTATTCTAAAGAACTAAAGCATTATTAATGTGCGGCATGATTTCTTTATGTAGAGATATGTAGAGATAGATTTCACTCTATATCCTTTCTCTATTTCACCCGGAAAAGTGGAACTTAAATCATCCTTTCCTGACTAAAACTTACACAATTCTACCAACACAATTTAAAGCAAGAATTAAGTTTAAAGATCCCATATAATAAAGTTTAGTTCTCAGTTTCCAAATCCCTTGAACCATCCAAATAAACTTTAGATGATTTGTTTAAATGTTCTCTTTCAGAGTATTTATTTAAAATACACAAGAGCTAATGTGCTATGTTATACTTAATTAATGCCAAACTAAATGGTCTAAATTATAAACCTGGCATATTTACCCAAGAGTTAATTTTCCTTATAAAATAGGGCATAAATTTAACATTTTTCATGGATTTTATGTTTGAATTATAGTGTCAAATTGCATATTATAACTGAGAATGCTACTAAACTCTAAACTGTTAAATTTCCATTATGAATCACAGATGAAGTTACTATTAACACTCAATTTAAAGTCTGAGCATTTAATGGACAATGCTAATTATCCATTTTAATTTTGCATTATCTCAGTCTGTTGCTAATTTATTTTTCTTTGAGTGGGGTTTTAAACTATTTTTATTTCATTCACCATGTCTGTCTAATGCCCATAATATTGTACTGATAATTTAATATGCCTATGATCCTGTCTTACTTGCTTTGTTCCCCTATGTAAACATAAGAATTCACTGCATGTTGATTCATTTGTTATTTGAATATAAGTAGTACCTTAATAATTTAAGCTACTAATTTTTCACTTCATTTAGAACTAAACTCAAGTAAATTAAACCAACATTCAAACATTTATATTGTATATTAGTACCAAGGAAAGGTATTATTTGAGGAGACAAGCACTATTTCTTATCAGCATAACAAAAAAAAAGGTAGATGTTATTCTCAAATAACTTATTTAAACCTTTTAAATTTAGATTTAAATTAAAATTCCTAGTATACCTACCATATGCTTGGGTTATTTATTATTGGTTTTAGATTTCATCTGAATATTAAAATTAAAGCTAAAGTCACTAGTTCATAAAGCTTACTAATTCATAAAGTCACACAATTATTCAATTAGGAAATTTAAGGCACACAATTTTATACAGTTTTGAAAATTCTTACTCTTGTTTTCAGTTTTTTAGATTCCTTAAAAACTTGTGTCTAAATGCTAAAATTATACTTTTATCATTTTAATAAATATGTGTTGTAGAATTGGCTTCTGAGGTAGTTTTTGTAATTTAAATCTACCCTGGTTCAGTTTTCCACAGCACACTAAAATTTTAAACAAAATAAACAATTTAACACCCTGGCCAGTTAGCTCAGTTGTAGAGCATCGGCCCTGCATGTGGAAGTCTCTAGTTCAATTCTTGGTCAGGACACACAGGAGAAGCACCCATCTGCTTCTCCACCCTTCCCCTTCTCCTTCCTCTCTATTTCTCTCTTCCCATCCTGCAGCCAAGGCTCTATTGGAGCAAAGTTGGCCGGGCACTGAGGACCGCTCCATAGCCTCCACCTCAGGCACTAGAATGGCTCTGGCCACAATGGAGCAACGCCCCAGCAGGGCCGAGCATCGCCCCCTGGTGGACATGCCAGGTGAATCTCAGTCACGCTCATGTGGGAGTCTGACTGCCTCCCTGCTTCTAACTTTGAAAAAATACAAAAAATAATAATAATAAATAAACAATTTACCATGGGAGATTGAAAAAACAAAGGCATGGAGAAAGCTCATTTATTTGGATGTAGCTGAAAATAAAGAAAAGAAAGCAGAATCAGTTGTTTCATTCCTTAATATTTTACATCTGGACACAAGAGAAGAAATTTCCCAAGTATGTGTATTGCTTCTCAGATTGGATGTGGTTGACCAACTTTATACAAGGACTTTTTTAGGACCCTGAGAATTTGCAGAAATCACATGAAAATCAGTAAACATTCAATAGGATAAGGGCTGGGGGGTTGGGCCAATTTTATTTAAATTTCTAAGTACAGGTATTTTCACACAGAATTGAAAAAAGAAAACAACAATAAACTCCTATTAAATAATACTTGTGTGAAAATAATGATAATGACAATGTAACCCCTATATATCAGAATCCATGGGGAGTAGTTAAAGCAGGTCAGAGAAAAAAACTTACAGCACCACTCTTATTAGTAAAAATAAAATTAAGCCCTGGCTGGTTGGCTCAGTGGTAGAGCGTCGGCCTGGCATGCGGGGGACCCGGGTTCGATTCCCGGCCAGGGCACATAGGAGAAGCGCCCATTTGCTTCTCCACCCCCCCTCCTTCCTCTCTGTCTCTCTCTTCCCCTCCCGCAGCCAAGGCTCCATTGGAGCAAAGATGGCCTGGGCGCTGGGGATGGCTCCTTGGCCTCTGCCCCAGGCGCTAGAGTGGCTCTGGTCGCGGCAGAGCGACGCCCCAGAGGGGCAGAGCATCACCCCCTGGTGGGCAGAGCGTTGCCCCGGTGGGCGTGCCAGGTGGATCCTGGTTGGGCGCATGCGGGAGTCTGTCTGACTGTCTCTCCCCGTTTCCAGCTTCAGAAAAATACAAAAAAATAAAAAAATTAAATTAAATTAAATTAAAATAAATAAAGTCCAACTTTAAAAACTAGAAAATAAAAAACAGAACAAAAAGTAAGCCAAAGAAAATAATAAAGAAAAAGCATAAAATAACAAATCAGAGTATAGAAAAACAGTACATCTAATTTGTGAATGAAAATTCTATTTTTTGAAGACAATTAAAAATATATCTACCACCAGCTGAGTTGATCAACAAAAATAAAAAATATAACTACAAAAAATAAGAAATGTCAATGAGAAAATACACACTGGAGAGAAACAAGTTTTTTAACCATAGGAGAATAAGTTAGACATCTGTGCAGATATATTTAAATATTTAGATAAGATGGATGATTTTCTAGAGAAAATACAGACTACCAAATTTGACCCCATTGGAATTAGAATACTTTAAAAAACCAATCTCCATAAAAGTAATAAACTGATTAAGGAACTATATTTATTTTCTAGGGCTCCTGTAACAAACTATTACAAACTCAGTGGTTTAAAACAAAAGATATTTATTCTCTCTCAAACTTCTGAAGGCCAGAAATCTGAAATCAAGGTGTCAGCAGGGCCACATTCTCTCTAAAACTTCTAGAGGGGATCCTTCCCTGCTTATTCCTACTTGGGTGGCTCCTGTCATTCCTTGGTTGGTGGCAGCATTACTCCAATCTCCATTTCTATCTTCACATGGCCTTCTCCTATGTCTGTGTGTTCTCTCCTTTTCTATCTCTTGTAAGGACACCTGCCATTGGATTTAGAGCCTGATCTAATCCAGGATGATCTCATCTCAAAATCCTTACTTTAATTATATCTGCAAAGACCCAGAAATTATTTTCCCCAATATGGTCACCTTTTATGATCTGGGGAATAGAACCAGATCTGGAGATTAGAACCAGATCATTTGGGAGCCACAATTCAAAAGGAAATGTTCTTGATAAGAGTGTGGTGGTTACGGGGGGATGGGGGAGAGGGAAAGGGAAAGGGGGAGGGGGAGGGGTACAAAGAAAACTAGATAGAAGGTGACAGAGGACAATCTGACTTTGGGTGATGGGTATGCAACATAATTGAATGACAAGATAACCTGGACATGTTATCTTTGAATATATGTATCCTGATTTATTGATGTCACCCCATTAAAAAAATAAAATTATAATAATAAAAAAAAAGACAGAATAAAAAAAAAGGAAATGTTCTATAGGAATTACCTACCTCAAAATGTTTCAGGGATTAATTCTATCAAAACCTCAAAGAGCAGATAGACCCAGTGCTCTATAAATTATTCCAGAGAAAGGGAAGGAAAATTTAAAATTCCTTTTATTAAACAAATATGTCAGTGATCCTTAAACCTGATAGAGAGTAAAAGGTTAGAATATTACAGACCAGTATATCTCATGCATATACAATATATGCAAAAGCACTAAGCAAAATACTATCAAACAGAATCCAATGCAGATTAAGAAGATAACACAATAAATAATGACTAAGTAGACTTATTCTAAGAATGTAAGGTAGTTCTATACTAGGAAATCCATTAATGTCATACACCACATTAAGAAATCTAAGGGAAAAATCAAATGGTTGGTACCACAATTGCTGAGAAAGTCTTTGATAAAATTCAACACCCATTCATGAAAACAAAATACTCAAAAATAGAAACTGAGGGATACTTTCTAACATTGTAAAATATCTATATTTTATTCTTAGAGCAAATGTCTAATTTAGAGGAGAAACATTGGAGGTATTTTCCTAAGATCAAGACTAAGATAAGTAAGCCCATTATCTCCACTACTATTCTACATTGTACTAGAGGTATTAGCTAGTACAATTAGACAAAATAAATTAACTAAAAGCCTATGCATTCATTAAAAGAGAAAATCATCTCTATTTCTATACAATAGGATATTTAGAAAATTTAAGACTCAATCATAGAACTAACCCAAACAAAAATAATTCAGTAAAGTAGAATATAAAATTGACATTAAAAAATTAATGTCCTTTAAATTCACAAATACTAACCAAATAGAGATATATGATAGAGAAACCCTTACTTATAATAGTAACAGAGAAGATTAAATACTTAGGCATTAACATGATACTAAAATTCATCTTTAAAAGCAAACATGTAGAAATACTCAGGAAAACACTTTAAAAGAAAGACTATGAGTATGGACTATCCCAATCAAATACATTATCTAGAGCAGGGGTCCCCAAACTTTTTACACAGGGGGCCAGTTCACTGTCCCTCAGACCATTGGAGGGCTGCCACATACAGTGCTCCTCTCACTGACCACCAATGAAAGAGGTGCCCCTTCCAGAAGTGCAGTGGGGGCAGGATAAGTGGCCTGAGGGGGCCGCATGTGGCCCACGGGCCGTAGTTTGGGGACGCCTGATCTAGAGTATCTATAATTACATCTTGGCCCTAGATTATAAAGACAAGTAGTCAGTGAAATAAATAGAAAACACAGAAATAGGAAGTTTACTATAAAATAAATGTGGCATCTTAAACATCAGAGAAAAGACAAATATGTTAATAAAATGTGCTGGGACAATTGTATAGTAATTTGAAAAAAAAAGGAAATTATATCTATATCTTGTACCATACATAAGAATAAACTTCAAGTAGATTAGAAATCTAAATGTAAAACCTGCAACTTTACAAGTACTAGAAGGCAGCATGGAAAAAATCCTTTTTAACTACAGAGTAGAGTCAGGTTTTTTGGGTTGACTAGTAATCTAAAAATAATAAAAGAAAAAATTGATAAACTTGACTACATAAATTTCTAAAAGAAAAAAGCATCTTTTCATGGCAAAGGATACCATAAAGTCAAAAAGAAACTGAAAAACTATTAGAAACTATTTCCAATATATCAAAGGGCTCAAATCCCCAATATATAAATAATTCTTAAAAATTGAAGAACAAAGATCTAAAAATATGGTAGAAAGATGAGAAAAAGATATAATCAGACAATTTACAAGAAATACATAAGAATAACATGTTTTTTAAAATGTTTAAACTCACTCATAATTAGAGAAATGTACATTTAAATAACATTGAGATACCATTTGAGAATGGAAAAGTTTTAAAAGTATGAGAACACATCCTGTTGGCAAGGCACACTCATACATTACTGGTAGTGACACATCTATGTACTAGTTTTGCAAATTTTATGTAAGTCTAAAAATATTTTAAAATAAAAATTGAAAACAAAGCAACAACAAACACTCTGAGAAGTACCGAGTGATTGAAGCTGATGTCTGGGTAACAACTAAAATGAGAATGATAAATGTGTTGGAATAAATTCAACTTTGGGAAAGGTAGATCTTTAATCCATCACACCTTGGAGCCAGTTGTTGTCTTTCAGCAACATTTTCAACCTCCGTCTGTTCCTCTGTGATGTTGGAGCTAAAACTCTGCAAACTACTTTCTCCAGATTCCCTTGCCAGCTGGCTCCCCTTTAAGATTGGTCAATAAAGGAATATTGTAGTAGAGGGAAAATGGAGAAAGCTCTGCAGTAGAGAAAACTTGGAAGTGCAAGGAAGAATAAAAGGACTTCCTTTGTTTTCCACTTCCTCTCTATAGGGCCCTGGAGATGCTGACTGTTGTCTCATCCCCCCCCCACACACACACTTCCCTCGGCACTCCCAGCACCAGCTCCTCCCAGGCCCCTCCCGGCACCACAGTAGCCTGCAGCGTGGCCTTGGAAGGACAAAAATCAGCCAAACCATGTGTTAAGTAAGGGGGTCATAGTCCAGAACCATCCAAGCATCTACCTGTCACTTCCACCTTAGCACTTCCATCAAACTCCTGGGTTCCAAAACCTGCCTCTTTCCTGTTGTTGCTCTAACTTCTTAGAGTTATTAAACTTAGATACTTCAGTATACTTCATTCACTCTTTCTATACCTTTAAGCCTTTCTACACCTGTGTGATCAATTTCTAATCCACTCAATTTGAAATATCCAAACTGTGGATTTCACTTTCTAGTATCTCATAGACTGTTTGGGAAGGAATTTCTGGGTTGGGGGAAGGGAATTTTGTTTACAGTTCATTTATCCATTAATATATATTAAGCAAATAATTGGCCATTGTAACAAAATAATATATAAGGATGAAAATGCCATAGTTCCTGCCTTTAAGTGTTCACAAGGGATGGGTGAGGTAAATATTTTTTTTAATTTATTTTATTTTATTTATTCATTTTAGAGAGGAGAGAGACAGAGAGAGAGAAGGGGGGAGGAGCTGGAAGCATCAACTCCCATATGTGCCTTGACCAGGCAAGCCCAGGGTTTCGAACCGGCGACCTTAGCATTTCCAGGTCGATGCTTTATCCACTGCGCCACCACAGGTCAGGCATGTGAGGTAAATATTTAATCACCAAGTAGATAAGCTCTAAAACGAAGGAACACTCACAGTGGTAAGAGTATACCTGAAGAAGCACAAAGGTACAAGAGAGGGCTTTCTGGACAGGTGACATGAGAACATGGCAGGTCACACAAAAGTTTTAAGGAGAGAAGGCATCCTATCAGAGGAAAGAACAAATTATACTGCTCACAAAAATTAGGGAATATTTCAAAATGAATATGAAGCGATAAAATATCCCCCAATTTTTGTGAGTAGGATTTTAAAGAATGTTGAATGACTCTTGTACCAGAGAACAGGAAAGGGACAAAAAATGGAAGTCAATAGGGAGACAATAGTCCTCAAAAGTCTTGAGTGGCACACTAATTAATTTTAAGTTCATCCTAAAACCATAGAGAATCACGGAGTTTTCTGTAAGGTATTTCCTCTTTAATGTTACTTACACAGCATATTTAAAAACAAAGACATTTCTCAACCCCCAGACCCATCTTCTGAAAATGTTCCTTATGTATCATTTCCAGAAAAATTTGACTCATGTATAAATTCATAATAAATACTAATATAAATCTTATTATATGCCAGATGCTGTTCCAAGTTACATTTATTAACCCATTTAATCCTCATAACAGACCTAGTAGGTAGTTATTATTATCATTTCCACTTAACAAAGAGGAACTTGAGGCTGAAATAGACTAACCGACTTGCCCAGGGTCGGTTAACTAGTAAGTGGTGGAGTCTGACTTTGATCCATGCTGTCAACCGCTACTATATAGTGCCCCCTATAGTTCATGTGTTTGTGTGGATGTCCACAAAAAAACATGAAATACTCGAACATAAATGACTCATACTCCACGTTTTAGTCTCTACTTTGTTCATTCAGTTAGTGATATACCTCGAGACAGTTCCTTCTGGACACATTTTGATCTACCTTTACTCTGAAGAACTACACAGTATTTCACTATGTAAACATTCCAAACTATACTTAAACATTTCTATATCGATTAATATTTAGGTTCATTACAGGCTTGGTACTTAACAAACAATACTGCAACAAAATTAATAGCAGAGGAATTGCTCAAAGGAAATATTTATTTTTAATATTAAAAATATTGTACCATTTCCTGTCATAAGCAGAGACGTTCAATGGCCCAATCATCAGTGTACAAGAATACTTGTTACCCCACGTTCCCAACAAGGCTGAGTTTTCATCAAATTTTGTTTTAAAACTTTTTGCCTATCTGATAAATAAAAAGTATTTCCTATGATATATTTTTTTAAATAACCTGATGTGATGAACTCTGTGCTTTGGAAAAACCCTGCGGAGGCTGTATGGAGGATGACCCGGTCACACCAAGATTCACGTCAGAAAGGACAGGCGAGACCCAGCGGCAACAGTCTGTGTGAGGAGCGAGGAGGGTGGAGTTGGAGCAGGACCTTGCACGTATGAGGAGGGATAGCTGAGGCGCGAGGCCAGACCAGAAAGACCAGCTGTTGAGGCAGAGCAATACCTTTGTTCATGATATTTAATATTGCCTTTAAGGGAGGGTCAAGGCAGAGACGGGATTCAAGCATATCTCTTAGGTTTATGAGTTAGGATGCCAGGAAGATTGTAACAAAAATAACCGTCCTAGGAAACACAGAAGGCAAAGATTTGGGGTCCTGCCAGAGGAAACATGGATGATAAAAAAAAAAAAAAAAAGACCCGCACGAAACTAAGATTCCATTCCTTATTCATAGAAACTACTTTCATGTGTGACAGGGGCTTTTCCAGAATATTCATTTACATTTAATGTCACTTAATAATAAATCATTGAAGTTTACAGCAATATGAAGGCCCTTAAGTCAAATTACCCGGCACATTTCTGAAACCAGCTGTACTATGCCCGAGTCTTCTTTTAGTATTCTGCCACCTAGTGAATAACAATCATTCGTGCAACTTGGCCTATAACTCACTTCTTCAGAGCAACAAAACCTGAATTTTATAACTTCTCATCATGTATCTTTTCAGTTTCCACAACATAAAAAATTAAACTGAAAATACCTCACATTTTTGGCATAACCTGACCTTGTACCCATTAAATTCTTAAATATAGAGGAAAGAATGAAAGCCAAGGACCTATCGGCTAAATCCTGAAGTTTGACCTTGGGTTTATCTTGAAAATTCATGTATTTAAAGTCATGTGGAAATTTCTTATGAGTGTTCACCTCCTTCCATTATTAAAAACAACAAAAACATAAAAACAAAACAACACGTTTCCGCAACAGCAATTTTCTTCTCTGAAATAAAGTATAAGCAGTCCCCAGGTTACGAACAAGATTGGTTCTGTAGGGTGTTGTTAAGTTGAATTTGTATGCAAATTGAACAGGTACATTTACCTACTAAATGTAATTTAGATGTTTCTCTTAACATAGTATTAATATTTTGCCTGACCAGGCGGTGGCGCAGTGAATAGAGAGTCGGACTGGGATGTGGAGGACCCAGGTTCAAGACCCTGAGGTCGCCAGCTTGAGCGCAGACTCATCTGGTTTGAGCAAGGCTCACCAGCTTGAGCCCAAGGTCGCTGGCTCAAGCAAGGGGTCACTCAGTCTGCTGTAGCCCCCCGGTCAAGGCACATATGAGAAATCAATCAATGAACAACTAAGGAGCTGAAACGAAGAATTGATGTTTTTCATCTCTCTCCCTTCCTGTCTGTTCCTCTCTCTGACTATGTCTCTGCCAAAAAAACAACAACAAAAAAAACAAAAAAAACCCCACATAGTATTAATTTTTACCTTTCTGTGCATATAAATACTTAAACACTGTCAAATCTACAGAACCTATCTCATTGGTAATCCAGGCACTGCCTGTATCTTTAAGTAACAATCTTTGTTTATTCAATGAGCTATGCTTAATAACATTATCAAAAACATATCAACTGAAAATTATCCTATATGACATTAGAAATTGTAATTGAATGTTGGCATATATTATAAAAAAAGTTTTTGCTACATTTCTATGAAACTTTCACTGTTTCTTTCTTCAAGACTTTATTCATTTTAGAGAGAGGGAAAGAGAGTGAGAGAGAGAAGGACAGGAGGAGCAGAAAGCATCAACACATGGTGTGCCTAGCCAAGCCCAGGGTTTCAAACTGGCGACCTTAGCGTTCCAGGTCAAACGCTTTATCCACTGCTCCACCACAGGGCAGGCCCCTTTGCTGTTTGAGTTGATTACTAGTTTTGTGCAATTAATGTATTTTTGTGTTGCTAACACACAGTATTACTCACCATACTTTATATTTATACATATTTTAATTATTTATTTGCAGGTCTGTTTCCTCAAAAAGCTGAAGAGACAATGTCATGTTCAATTTTGTATCTCCTATAACTCTTAGGCTGTACAGTATCTGTTGGTTCTCAATAAATATGAATGATTCAAAACAATTGAATTGTATGTCAAATATTTAAAGTTTCATTAATTAATTTGTTTATAATATGGTTTATTTAGTTGTTAGTTTATGTCATTTAAATTTTAATAACAGCCAGCTTAAAAATTCTTTATTCATGTATCAGCAGAAGATGCCAGAGACCCACCCGTGACTCAGCCTCAATAGAATCCTGGTGAGGTCTCATTAATTTAAATTCAAATTAAATTAACATGAAATTAAAAATAAGCAATTATTGCATTCAGTTGCCTTCCTTAAGCCTGGACAAGACGTGACTAAACATATTGCCTGACTACCCGCCGGGCCGTAAAATATAGATGTATGCTCATTAGAAATATTGGAAATAGGTAGGCAAAAAAATCCATTTTTGAAATGTGTACTCATTGGTAATGGCAGTATTCCCAGGCTTGTCAACTTCTTTCTCTTGGCAGCTCTCTGTGGTCCATCTGTTGAACTTGAAGTCTAGAATGCCCTCAAAGTGAGCACGCCTTATGGATATCTTTATTCAGCTTGATTATATGCCAGCACAATCCATAAACCTGAGCTGTTTCGGATTGTCAACTGAGATTGTACCCAAGAGAGTATTTCATTGCCTTATGGATAATGATTATGGATGAAACCTCAAAAACCATGAAATGTGGCCTGAGTTCTACTGATAGTAGTTGAATACATTGGCTGCAAGGCTTCTTAACCCGTCTATGTGTCTGACCTCTTTGATTTGACTCCATACAAGCTAATTCTAAAGAATTAAGATAAGGGCCCCATCTACTTTGGGGATTTTTGAAAGTACTGTTATCAGTCTGTTCCTTTGGGCAGCTGTTTTCATTTTTCTCTTAATTTTAGCACATTTGCTTGTAAAAAACAAACCTGAGTACTTTTTTTGACTCATTAATCATGTATGTATATTTCACAGAGCATTATCCCCATCTATTTTATGGGGCAGAATCTAAAAAAAAATTATTTCTTTTAAGACAGTCTATTTTAAAATTTATATCTGACCTCTCTATGATATACATTTCCCATAACTACTGCCTCTTGGACGGCTGTGTGTCTCAGAAAATTTGGAGATGATGAAGTAATATTCCTGTTCAGACAGAGTCCCATCAACTTATCTTGACAGGTGAATGCAGAAGAAGAAAACAAGCATACTCTACTTTTCTCCTTCTGGGCCCTTCTTCCCTTTATTTATTTTTTATTCTTAAGTGAGAGGTGGGGAGGCAGAGAGACAGACTTCTGCATGCACTCCAATGGTGGTCTATCTGCCAAACTCCCTATGGGGTGGTGCTCTGCCCATTTGGGGCCGTTGCTCTGTTGCTTAACAACCAAGCTATTTTAGCACCTGAAGTGAGGCCATAGAGCTATCCTCAGTGCCCAGGGCCAATTTGCTTGAATGAGCCATGGCTGCAGGAGGGAGGGGGGGCAAAGAGAGAATGGAGATGGGGAGAGGTAGAGAAGCAAATGGTTGCTTCTCCTGTGTGCTCTGACCGGGAATCAAACCTGGGATTTCCACACTCTGGCCAACACTCTACCGCTGAGCCAACCAGCCAGGGCCCCTTCTTTCATAACGACTATTTCTCAAGAAACACATTTTCTATTTCATCAAACTGCAAGTTCATAAGGGCACAAGTTGTCACTAAGGCTGGGGTGCATGGGGAATGCAGCTGCAGTCATTCAACTCTGTGTATGGATTCTAATTTAAATTTAGAAAAAAAAATTAGAAAAACTCATTTGGTTCCAGATCTGAGCCATAATTCTTATTAAAGTTTATATTTAGTAAGCCTATATATTGATAGGCATTTGCTGCACACTTGTGGCTTAGTTCCTAATTAATTCTGAACTTTGGAGCCCCCTCAGATGCCAGCATATATTGTTATTTATGCTTTTTTTCAACTTTTGCTAATAACCTGACTTTTATTTCTATAATTACCATGCAATGCATAATCTGTAAAAAACACTCCTATTGTAATCTTCAAAAGAGAAAGCTTGAAAAGAGCCAATCAGCATATAATAGGAAAATAAGACTCTACAATTTTTTTAAAAGAACATTTAAAATAATTATATAAAAAAATGGAAAGTAGTTTTTGAAAAGATTAATATTAATATTTAAATAAAGCGAGTCACATAAAAAAATAAATAAATTTGAGTGAACACATTAAAAAGAACTTTCTCTTTCAGAAACACCGGAGAAAAAAGAACTCTTTCAAGAGGACCATGAGAACATGGAGGAATTCGTGGATTTAAAGAGTCAACACATTCTAAGGACACTAAGGTGTCCCACACTGTTTAGATACCAGAAGAAATGAAACAGTTAAGCTGTTACCTTGAGTCTTCCTGGATGAAAACAAACTCATAGAATAGCATAAAAAGTACCTCTGATATCCAAGTGTTTTTCAGCGAGAAGCACCTGCATGCATGCTTTAGAATCAAACTTGATACTGATCCAGCAGGTGACTCCAGACAGGATTTTTTTTCCTCCTCAAGCCATGTACTGTGGGTTTAATGGAGAAAATGCTAGCGGCCAGGGTAGCTGGGAATCAGAACTTAAAAATTAAGGAGCTTACCTGTAAGTCTGGAAGAGGCCCTTTCATTGGATGTTGTCTAAACCCTGACACATCTTCTCAATTCCCATAATTCTCATTGGCCACAGCTGAGCCTGTAGAATGATGCTGTGTGAGACCCACTTAAGACTGTAAAACAAACCCACCGGATGTCATAAAATCGAACCAGAAGCATAAAAAAGGGAATAATTACACCCTATGGGATTAAAAGAGTCCAACAGAGGATAAATACAAAAGTAGGCATTAGAATGAAAATGCCTAAAGAGGATAATGACATGTTTGAAGAAGCTGGTCATTTTAACTTTGTTTTTTTTTTTTTGTTTTTTTTTTTTAAATAAATTTTTATTAATGGTAATGGGATGACATTAATAAATCAGGGTACATATATTCAAATAAAACATGTCTAGGTTATTTTGTCATTAAATTATGTTGCATACCCCTCACCCAAAGTCAGATTGTCCTCCGCCACCCTCTATCTAGTTCTCTGTGCCCCTCCCCCTCCCCCTAACTCTCTCCCTCCCTCCCTCCCATGTCCTCCCTCCCCCCACCCCTGGTAACCACCACACTCTTGTCCATGTCTCTTAGTCTCGTTTTTATGTTCCACCAATGTATGGAATCATATAGTTGTTGTTTTTTTCTGATTTACTTATTTCACTCCGTATAATGTTATCAAGTTCCCACCATTTTGTTGTAAATGATCTGATGTCATCATTTCTTATGGCTGAGTAGTATTCCATAGTGTATATGTGCCACATCTTCTTTATCCAGTCTTCTATTGAAGGGCTTTTTGGTTGTTTCCATGTCTTGGCCACTGTGAACAGTGCTGCAATGAACATGGGGCTACATGTGTCTTCACGTATCAATGTTTCTGAGGTTTTGGGGTATATACCCTGTAGAGGGATTGCTGGGTCATAAGGTAGTTCTATTTTCAGTTTTTTGAGGAACCACCATACTTTCCTCCATAATGGTTGTACTACTTTACAGTCCCACCAACAGTGAATGAGGGTTCCTTTTTCTCCACAGCCTCTCCAACATTTGCTATTACCCGTCTTGTTGATAATAGCTAATCTAACTGGGGTGAGGTGGTATCTCATTGTAGTTTTGATTTGCATTTCTCTAATAACTAGTGAAGCTGAGCATCTTTTCATATATTTGTTGGCCATTTGTATCTCTTCCTGGGAGAAGTGTCTGTTCATGTCCTCTTCCCATTTTTTTATTGGATTGTTTGTTTGTTTGTTGTTGAGTTTTATGAGTTCTTTGTAAATTTTGGATATTAGGCCCTTATCTGAGCTGTTGTTTGAAAATATCATTTCCCATTTAGTTGGCTGTCTGTTTATTTTGATATCAGTTTCTCTTGCTGAGCAAAAACTTTTTATTCTGACGTAGTCCCATTCATTTATCTTTGCCTTCACTTCTCTTGCCATTGGAGTCAAGTTCATAAAATGTTCTTTAAAACCCAGGTCCATGATTTTAGTACCTATGTCTTCTTCTATGTACTTTATTGTTTCAGGTCTTATATTTAGGTCTTTGATCCATTTTGAATTAATTTTAGTACACGGGGACAGGCTGTAGTCGAGTTTCATTCTTTTGCATGTGGCTTTCCAGTTTTCCCAACACCATTTGTTGAAGAGGCTTTCTTTTCTCCATTGTGTGTTGTTAGCCCCTTTATCAAAGATTATTTGGTCATTTTAACTTTGTGAGATGAAGAGACATCAAGTTTTCTTCCTTCCTGGTAATCTAGGAAGGCACCAGGAACTGAGTATTGAGGAAGGTTTGATCATAGTATACTTAAGCAAAGATCCCACAATAGGCTAAGAGCAACAGCTACAAAGAAGAACCACCAAGTCCTAGAACATTCAATAGTCTAGTTCGTTGTTCCCATTGACTGCCCCTAATCTATATCAGCCTGATCTGATTTTTTGTAATGAGTCCTCAGAGCTGGAAATAGTTGATTCTGGAAAACAGAAATTGGGATAGGTAAGGAAGGTCAGGAACATGTCTTGGTCCATGTTGTATGAGTTTTTAATATGTAGCTTTACATATAAAATTTCAGGCTATCATTTAAGAAATGAAGAAAATTGATAGAAATTTAAAAATTAAGTGAAATAAAAATATAAGGTTTTTACAAAATCCTACCATTAGCAGAGACCAGTGTGATGCTTAAACCCACAGCATCTGCCTCACCTGAGAGTTAAAAGTACAAATTCTTCTGCCTCACCCCAGACCTATTGGATTAGAAATTTGTGAGAGGGGTGGCAGGCAGTGTTAGAACAAGCTGTCCAGGTGATTCTGATAGATGGTGAAGTGTGAGAACCACTGGGGTAGAGTATAAAGAGATAACAGATTAACCTCTAAGTTATTTTTTAACAATCTTGTTCTTACTTTATGTAACGAACAAATGTTAGGAATGTCAAGTAAAAACCTTAAGTGATCACATGGCAATGCCTAATATATTTTATATAAATTATGGGTGGAAATTGGAAACTGAAGTATTTTAATGACATATAAAGCTAGGATATTGTAAAGGTCTTTTAAATGTATTCTACGTAGGTAATAATAGAATCAATATTGTGTTATATTATGATGTTTATTATTTCTGCTCACCTACTCTTGTAAGGAAGTTGGTAAAATTTTCAAAAGTTGGAAGTTCCCCTAATGGAGCCAAACTAAATGAAAAGAAAACCAAGTACTAACTTCTTACGCTTGAGAAGAAAATGTCAGACTTGAGAACAGAACAGAAAGTGGACAGCTGGTCAGAGCAACATACTGAGTTCAATGAGCAAACCAAATTACATCAGAAGTTTCAGACATCTGACTTGAAGCTTACAAAATAAGTTAAATTATATGTCTGAATAATTGTATTTTACTGATGGCAGGGCTTGATACTGATTCTAAATTTAAGGACGTATCTAAGGAGAAAGAAAAGTAACAGAGATGAAATAAACTCATCCAATTAGCAGACCACTGGGGTGAGAGAATGAAGACTCTTTCACAGACAAAGACTGTGGTAACAAGATGTAATGCCAGTGGCCGAGGCCAGGCAGGTCCACATTGGACTCAGTCTGATGGCAGAGAAACTGCGGAGCCGGAAAGCATTGGGCCATCGCGTTTAATAGTTTTGCAACAGTGGACAAGCAAACAGGGAGGGAAAACTGCTTCTCAGGCAAACATCAGAAATGGCCCTTCACAGTGGCAAGCAGCGCCGGCCCTGAGGTCAAGCACCCATAGCCTTACATAGACTGTAAGCACCCATAGCCTTACACAGACTGTAAGCACCCATAGCCTTACATAGACTATAAGCACCCATAGCCTTACATAGACTGTAAGCACCCATAGCCTTACATAGACTATACACACGTGGTGCTGCCATGTGCTCATGCACTAATCAGGCAAAGTACAAGTGAGCAAGCCTAGCACACCTGTTTTCCCAACACAAGAGCTCAAGATAGAGGCTGTTGATGATCCAGGATGAATGATAAACTATCATCTAGGGATGAACTGAAAAGAAAACAACCAAATAAATAATTTGGCAAATAACACTTTTCCCTTGAGGTTGACGTTGACCAAAGCTTGATGAAAAATAAACAAAACCTAGCCACAGAAAGTGGAGGTCCGTAAGGAGACTCGTGAGCAACAGACACGATGCTACGAAAGAAAGTAAAGCAAGGAGAGCATATGCTGGAAGACCAGCCCGGAAGGCTCTGGGAGGCTGAGTAGAGCAGACTTCAACCTGAGAGTTTCCTGACGGAGAGTGGCTGTGGAAGGCGGAGAGATCCTGCTGGAACCAAGTCATCCTCCGCAGACAATCTGCCAAAGGCTCACTGCTTCCCACAGCTCTTCATGTGCAGCACGAGAAACCTGACTTAGTTCCTCTTCACGTCATTTGATTAACTAACACATGATGCGAGGCCAAGTGACAGAAAAATACAGAACCACCCTCCATACACTTTTGCCTACATGAACTGTGACTGTTACTGAAGATACTGACTGAGAGAGAGATCCCGCAAGTCATAGAGAAATGGGTCAAAATCAACTTGTCATTTAAGCACTCTTCTGCTTATTTAAATATAGCATGATTGAATATTAAAATACATTTGAAACCCTTAAAAATTACTAGTACAGTAAGTAGTATAAAGTGAGTGATGACATCGGTTCTTATTCTTATCATAACCCAATCTGACCTGGAAGCCAACATCACAAGGACTTCTGAACTCTATTCATTTCCCTGAATCCGTCTGATATTCATATTCCAATACAGCACAGTGTTAGCTTTTGTTACATTATCAAACATGTAAACACCAGGTGAGAGCTAGTGTGCCCTTATTCATCACCCTCTTAGAAACTGTCCTGTGTATTTTTACACGTTAATTTATTTTAGAAAAAAAAATTAGTATTATTTAGAACTAAATAATCTCTCATTTTTATTCAGATTTCATTAGAAAGATTTATTAAAGGAACATAAATTAAGAGAGTGTTAATAACTTTATATGAACTGTTCTTGTCAAGGAACAAGGTAATATTTCTTTGTCTTGGCTTTCATTTGAGTTTTTTTAATTCTCTTTATTCAAATTTTACAGTTATCCTTACACTGGTAGCACACAATTACTGTCAAGTTCATTTGTTAAGTAAATTATTTTTGTTTTTATTGACAATCTTTTATTTCATTATGTTTTCTGTCTAGTTATTATTTGTTTAAAGAATGTTAGTCGCAAAAAATAATATTTCTTTCTTTTTCATGGCCCAATAGTATTCCATTGTGTATATGTACCATAGCTTTTTTTATTATTATTAATTTTAATGGGGTGGCATTGATAAATCAGGGTACATATGTTCAGAGAAAACATCTCCAGGTTATTTTGACGTTTGATTATGTTCCATACCCCTCACCCAAAGTCAAATTGTCTTCTATCACCTTCTATCTGGTTTTCTTTGTGCCTCTCACCCACCCCCCACCCCCCGTAACCATCACACTCTTGTCCATGTCTCTGAGTCTCATTTTTATGTCCCATCTATGTATGGAATCATATAGTTCTTAGGTTTTTCTGACTTACTTATTTCACTCAGTATAATGTTATCAAGGTCCATCTTCTGATGAACCATATGAACTGAGGAGCGGAATAGAGACAGAGGCAGGCTCAAGGGATCCAGAAGGAAAGCGGACAGAGGGAAAGGGGATGATAGGCTGATAGGATGGGATGAGAGCAGAAAAGTAAATCCTGGAGGAAGGGAGGGCGTTACAGGGAGGAGGATGGGGGGGGGGGTGTACTGGGGAACATGGGGGAGGGGAGGATGAATTTGAGGGGACACTAGAATCTATGTAAACACAATAAATTAATTTTTAAAAAAGAAAAAAAAAGTTAGTGTTTTTAATTTGTTTCCTAAGTAACTTACTCAAGTCTCTAATTATTTTTAATAGTCTTTCGATTCAGAAAACATGTTTCCGTGTTTTCCAGGTATGCAATGATAACATTAGCAAACGCTGAAGATTTTCACTCCTGCCATTTATTTCATGCACCTGTTTAATTACAGGAGGAAAGAGCACTCCCAGTGATGGCAATGCAGCTCTCACACCATCTACTAGAACTAAAGGGAGTAATGCTAATGTTCCATTTGAAACATACATTGCTTTATCACATTCAAAGTAACTACTTAGTCCTATGTTGTTATCATTGTTGAATTTTACTAAGCATTTAACAAATGGTTTTTCTCCATCATACTTATCAATAGTCTCACCAAAATAAGGTTGCCCTTTAAAGTTATGAACTACCGTATTCAAGTCTAGATACAAATGAGTTCACACCCTTGGGTTACCCTCCAGTTCAGAATCCAAACTGCTATACAGCTAACCCTCCTAATTTCTCTAAGTCTCACTGTGCCAAGGACGATTCAACTCTGCATCCTTAACAGGCAGGCAGCGAAACTCTGAAATCACTGGGCTGAATCATTTCCACAGGTAGGTTGCAAAGGAAATCACAGCTTGATCCCTATAAACAATGGACATATATATATTTTAACAAAATGACTTGATATATATGTTTATTAAATGACTCCCACCAAGCACATTAATCACACCTGATCTATACCCAAAAGAAATAGATCTCAAAGTTTTACCAGTGATATGGAAAAAAAAACTACAACTATAAGAAGCCAACAATTTGGACAAATCACATTAGTAATTGTTATTAATTTCATTTTCACACTTTTCTTCAATCTGCTTAGATTAGAAAAAGCAAGGTGTGTGAGGTAGAAATCTCCCATGAGAGATGACTCAATTATTCATTTTGCTAATATTACAGAACAGGAAAAAATATGTCTAAATCAAATGCTTCTTATAAGTTTCTGTGCTCAATAAGTATAGCTTTAGCCCTAGATGGATAGATCAGTGGATTGTAGCATCGTCAAAAAGCACAAAGGTTGCTGGTTTGATTTCCAGTCTAGGCACACACAAAAACAAATCAATGTTCCCCTCTCTCTCTTTCTCTGTCTCTCTCCCCACCCTTCCTCTCTCTCTGAAATCAATAAAATAAACATTAACAAATAATGACTCTAAATATATGAGTTACATCTCAGAGAAAAGATATTCTTCATCCCATAAAGCCTTTCTTTATACATATATATAAAGCCTTTCTTACTAAACAGAAGTTAACAGTCCTGGTCTAAGGCTGACTAGCACCAAATTAAGTAAACAGGAAAACCATTTCACTTCATACCGCATATCACCCAAATGCTGGAAGAATTTTATCTTTCATATTAAAGAAAAGAAGGCCAAAGAAATTAAGTGACCTTCCTTTTTAACATTAATTAGAGAGTAGGTGACAAGTCACCAAGTTTTACATCTATAGCAGAGGTCCCCAAACTTTTTACACAGGGAGCCAGTTCACTGTCCCTCAGACCGTTGGAGGGCTGAACTATAAAAAAATATGAACAAATCCCTATGCACACTGCACATATCTTATTTTAAAATAAAAAAACAAAACGGGAACAAATACAATATTTAAAATAAAGAACAAGTAAATTTAAATCAACAAACTTACCAGTATTTCAATGGGAACTATGGACCTGCTTTTGGCTAATGAGATGGTCAATGTGCTCCTCTCACTGACCACCAATGAAAGAGGTGCCCCTTCCGGAAGTGCGGTGGGGGCCGGATAAATGGCCTGAGGGGGCCGCATGCGGCCCGCGGGCCGTAGTTTGGGGACCCCTGATCTATATAGCATTGCTATGAAGTTGTACTTGATAGGAGATAAAGAGGGAAAAAACAAACAAAAAAGTACACATAAATTTATAAAAATGAAATAATCAATTTTATATGGTATATAAAACATTTTTATGCTCTCTGCTGTAATTCACATTTTTATATGTTTTATAATTCCTTGTAGACTTCCAAATATCTTCCGTAGAAAGAGCTGAAATATAAGTTAGCACACAGCCTGACCTGTGGTGGTGCAGTGGATAAGTGGATAGAACATTGACCTGAAATGCTGAAGTTGCTGGTTTGAAACCCCAGTCTTACCAGGTCAAGGCACATTCGAGAAGCAAGTTGATGCTTCCTGTTTCTCCCACCACTCCGCCTTTCTCTCTGTCTCTCTCCTCTCTCTAAATAAATAAATAAATAATACACAGTATTATTTTCAACTTATTAAAATCATGAGATTAATAGAAAGTAACTGGATTTTTATATTTAGAATGCTTTACATTCTTTAAAAGATGTGGTTTACTCTTTGATAATTTCACATTTTCTTTTTTTTAATATTTGTTTATTGATTTTAGAGAGAGGGGAAGGAAAGGAGAGAAAGAAAGAAGAGAAAGAAACACATATTTGTTATTCCACCTATTTGTACATTTATTGGTTGATAAATTCTTGTATGTGCCCTGACTAGGGATCGAATCCACAAACTTGGCATATCATATCGGGACCAAATTCTAACCAACTAAACTACCCAGCCAGGGCTCAAGTTTTTATTCTTAAAGATCATGAACCTTAATAATAATTATGAATAATACAAACAAGTTTAGTAAAATTTGCTAATGATAAGAAAATTATAAGCATGTGATTATAGGCTAAATTAAAGTAAACTTTTTTTTGGGGGGGGGTATTTTTTCTGAAGTTGGAAGCGGGGAGGCAGTCAGACAGACTCCCGCATGCGCCCGACTGGGATCCACCCGCATGCCCACCAGGGGGTGATGCTCTGCCCATCTGGGGCATTGCTCTGTTGTAACCAGAGCCATTCTAGCACCTGAGGCAGAGGCCATAGAGCCATCCTCAGTGCCTGGGCCAACTTTGCTCCAATGGAGCCTTGGCTGCGGGAGGGGAAGAGAGAGACAGAGAGGAAGGAGAGGGGGAGGGGTGGAGAAGCAGATGGGCGCTTCTCCTGTATGCCCTGGCCAGGAATCGAACCCGGGACTCCTGCACGCCAGGCCAATGCTCTACCACTGAGCCAACCGGCCAGGGCCTAATTAAAGTAAAAGGAAAAGGAAAGTATCACTTTTAAAAGTAAGATGCTAATAAGAATATACATTTTGCCCTTGCTGGTTGACTCACTGATAGAGCATTGGCCTGGCATGTGGACCTCCTGGGTTCAATTCCCAGTCTGGGCACACAGGGGAAGTGACTATCTGCTTCTCTACCTCTGCCCTTCCCCTTTCTTTCATTCTCTCTTCCCTTCTTGCAGCCATGGCTCAATTGGTTCAAACAAATCAGCCTCCCAAGCACTGAGGATGGCTCCATGGAGCCTCCACCTCAGGTGCTAAAAGTAACTCATTTGGGAGCAGGGCACCAGATGGTCAGAGCATAGGCCCCAGATGTGGATCCGGGTAGGGGCACATGCAGGAGTCTGTTTATAAATCTCCTCTTCTCTCACTTGGAAAAAGAAGAGAAAAAAAAAAGAATCTACATTTTATATATATATTCATATTTCTAAAGACCTTTCCAGAATATTACATAATAATTAGTTGTGTTTAACATTCATATCTTTTATATCTCCCATTGAAACATCTTTCAACTTGTTATCTTTCTACAACTATAATTAACACAGTACCTGAGATATAGTAGGCACTTGATCCATTTTAATTATATTATAGAACTGTTTTTCAAATTACTTTGTGTTTTGTAATTTTTCATAACTAGGTGGCTCAACAGCAAACATGTACTTTCATCAATATTTTAATTGAGTTCAACCTGATCATACCTGAGAAAAGTGATAAAATTTAGATTTTAAGCCACCTAGTCCATGAAATAGATCCTATGGAAATTCATTAACAATCAGTCCATGAAGTCAAACTAGCAGCCAGTACATATCCATTTCTTCACCAAAATTATCAAATCCTGTATCCTTTCATTAGGGGCTTTCCACATTCTCTGAAAAAGTAACCAGATTAACAGTGACACCGTTTTTCTTGTCAACCTTTCTTCCTCCCTTCCTTTTTCCCCTCTTTTTCCTTTTTCTCTTCTACCTTCACTCCCTCCCTCCCTTCTTCTTTCCTTTTTTTTTATTTCTGTCTCTTTCTTTCTCTTTCCTTTCTATTCTTTCTTCCCTTCCCTTCTCCCTTCTCTCTGGAAAACATATTAACAAAACTTGAAGGTAAAAGAGACAGTTGTTCCAGTACAAAGTGAACAATGAGTTGGCAATAGAAAAACAAATAAAGACAATGAACCCTGACCCCTCTTCACTGAAACTGGCCAAAATTCCAATGGATATTCAAGGAAAAACCCTCAGCTCAATGTAAAGAAACTTAAGGCGCTCTATCAGTCAACATATAATCCTACAACAGAAGTTTACTAAGGAAAATCGTGAGCCGAAGGGAAATAGGTAGAAGTCGACAGATGTGCAAGGAGTGCAGGCTAATCCCACACTGAATAAATGAACTGCAAATGTCAGAATAGAAGCAGACGCTATAAAATACCAGGTTGTTATTAATCAGGAAGTCTATGACAGCTGGCTCAACATTTCTACTGAAGAGAGAGCTTTGACAGAGAGAATACACAAGTTACCTTCCTGAAACGGAACTAAATACAATGAACCAAAGATTCACAAATGTAAAGCTAATTCCAAAAATATCTGGTTATCAAATCCTTCCACAGAAAGATGTCCAAAAGACAAACTGCCCCCAGCTAGTGGATTACATTACCTATCCTGCAATAATCCAACAAATTCCTCTTCTAAACTTTACCAAAGAGAAAAATACTTGAATTACACTTGTGCCTCCAGACCATCACCCACCCGGTTCTAGCACAGAGGCTAAGTTTTCTTGGAACATTCCTGTCTTTGATCTAAGCTCCAGTACAAATCATTATTGAGATGTGCTTAAGATGACTTTTTTTTTTTACGCTTTCCTTATGAGTGGTGAAAGATCCAATTACCTCTTGATCAAAGAGATATGCCAAGAAGTTGTCTGAAGGTTTCAGACCTGCCTCCTTCTGGTACAGAGGGACCAGCTGAAAGATAAAGAGAAATACCTGTCTCCCATTTGAACACTGGGGCTACTTCCCCAGTGCACAGTGGCTAAAATGTTTAAGTTTCCATTCTGTGTGAGTGGCAAAATAGCTAATCTCCTACTGATAATGGAGTAGAAAGACCAACTGCCTTGATTTGCTTGGGATCGCCCAGATTTTAGTTCAACAAGTCCCACACCCCAGGAGATTTCTGGAGAAAGAAAATGTTGGTCACCTCAGATATCTGAAACGGATTTACCTTCTCTGCATGGAAGAGACTTGCCCAGACACCAAGGAGCATGAGAATGAGAACGGGGTTGCACACAGGGCAGGTGAGCCCCATCATGAGTAGGATAAAAAATACGCTGCTCTGAGCCCAAATCCAGAGAGGTCCTTGTTATGACTTCCTTTTCTGAAAACTCCAAAATTATAAAAATTTACCCCCCACCAAGAATAAAACGATACTTTAGCAATTCCATTTTTTTTCCTTCTGAATCTAAGTAGCATGTGTATAAGAATACTCATGATCTAGGTAATCACGTTAGTTATTTAAATCAATTTGAACATCTTACTTGTACCCTGGCATAACTTCCTGGTGGAACTTTGTAATGAAATTTACTCTGGAGTTATTTTCCCCTTGATTACTATGTTTGCCCTCTTGAACAGCACTTACTTTTCACTACACTGGCATTGTATTATATATTCTTGAAGCAAACAATTCAATGCCAATCACATGTTTTTAACTAAATGAAGAATGCCATTTAATTAACTGCCTACAGTACTTACAATCTGAAACACAAAACACTTGAGCTTTATTTCAGTAAATGAAGTTCAGGTAGGTGCCAAAACATTTAAGATGCTAATAAAACAGCTTTATTTTAAAAAATCCATATTATAAAAGTAAGTTCTTCCTTTCAATTAATTAACTTTTTATTCTTGAAATCTGTTGACTACAGAGGACTCTGGATTCATGTGAGCTCTGAAAACTAGGTTGTAAAAAAGTTGAGGCAACGCCAATTCTAAAATATTTTCCAACAAAAATTACAAACAAAGCAAAGAAGCAACTTTGGAAATGTTAGAAAACAGCTCTGCAAATAACTGAGAATGGTTCTTCAATTATCCCAATAACAAGACAGAGTTCAGAAAGTAGCACAAATATCCTGAAGCTTTCCCAGCCAACAGGAAAAATGAAGTTGTATGCTTGAGTTGTATTTAATTTTTATTTTTATTTTTTGTATTTTTCTGAAGCTGGAAACGGGGCGAGACAGTCAGACAGACTCCCGCATGCGCCAGACCGGGATCCACCTGGCACGCCCACCAGGGGGCGATGCTCTGCCCCTCCGGGGCGTCGCTCTGTTGCGACCAGAGCCACTCTAGCACCTGGGGCAGAGGCCAAGGAGCCATCCCCAGCACCTGGGCCATCTTTGCTCCAATGGAGCCTTGGCTGTGGGAGGGGAAGAGAAACACAGAGAGGAAGGAGAGGGGGAGGGGTGGAGAAGCAGATGGGCGCTTCTCCTATGTGCCCTGGCTGGGAATCGAACCCGGGACTTCAGCACGCCAGGCTGACGTTCTACCACTGAGCCAACCGGCCAGGGCTTGTATTTAATTTTTTTAAGTGAAAGGAGGGGTGATAGAGAGACAGACTCCTCCATGCACCCCAACCAGGATCTACCTGGCAACCCTTGCCTGGGGCCAATGCTTCAATCAACTGAGCTATCCTCAGTGCCTAAGGCCATAGCTTGAACCAATCAAGTCACTGGCTGCAAGAGGGGAAGAGAGAGAAATGGGAAGGGAGGGGAAGAGAAGCAGATGGTCACTTCTCATGTGTGCCCTGACCGGGGACTGCACCCAGGACATCCACACTCTGGGCTGACGCTCTATCACTAAGCCAACCAGCCAGGGCCGAATTGTATTTAATTTTTAATAATGCCTCTTTCTGGTTTTCAAAGTAATGAATATCATTGAACATTTTAAAATGATTTTTCAAAACGAAAGAAATAAAATTACCTATGATTTCTATCATATATCGTTTATGTTCAGTACTATTTGCAACAAATTTTATGTAGTACTTGAGAGATCATACTTAAAAGAAAAAGAACAGAATTTGACCCATACTGCTTCTGATTTTGTGTGGGTGGTAAGGGGCTCAGGGAACAGGCCTAGAAGGGTGATACTCCCTCTGAAGTAGATCGGAGTGAATCATGCTCTGGGAATGGGGACGGCCACTACTGCCAGGCTAGCTACACAGTCTGCCATGCCATCTAGTCCAATATTCTTCACAAAGCCACTTCTGTCCCGAAACCCTCACCAGGGAAGGGTGTTCTATCTTTTTCTGAATAGAGGCTACTCTGGTTTCCAATTTCCATGTTTGGTTAGGCTGCATGGAATTTTTCTTTCCTGTCTGGGTTTTCTTTTATTGTCCCAAGTGAATAATTATTTTTCTTAAAAGAAAAAGGGTGGAAAGGAAAAGCAAAAAAGAAAAAAAAAAAAAGAAAAAAATGATACAAGTGACTTATACATGCTGAGAGAAAAAGAAAAAATATTTATTTAAAAATATATTCTACAGGAAAAATATTCATATACAATCTAAATGGATATGTTAGAGGCAAAACACCAGATTAAAACAACTGAACTCATCAGGAAGGTACATTTTATAAAACATAATCATAGGTATTTGCATTAAATTAATTTTTTCTTTTTTTTAGTCGTGATGGTACCATTTATTTATTTGGATACTAGAAATGAATATTTAATGACATCTCAAAAAAGGAGGCTAAAAAGAGGACAGTCTCCCAATTAAGGGAACATTCTGATTAAATAGAAAGTTTGTTTTCACACGAGCACCCTCACCCTCTATAATCAATCTATTTTGATGTTGTACATATAGATCGTTTTGAAAGTTAAAACGTGCCTTTTTTATAATGTTTAGGAATTTTTACATACACAGCAGAACTTTATAAAGCAAAGTCTATTATCCATTGTTTTTCCTGAAAATATCATACCCCCATTTGTTTCTGGTTTTATTTGTTAGTGTGCTACAACCAAGCATTAACAAGATAAAAAATCATCATCGAGACCTACAACTCTCTATGTCCCATTAATTATTTCAACATGCAAAGACTCTTTCTGTGTTCTGCTCTATCTTGTATGAATTTCTATACTTAGCAACATAGAAGGTTTATATTTATTATAATTTTTAATAACCTTTTTCACAGAGTAAGGATCATCAATAAGAGAATATTCTATGGAATGCTATAAAGGCATCTGTTCCCTGAATCCTGAATGTCTAGCAAGTATCCGTTCACACAAGTTCCTTGCCAGTGCTTTCTCAGCATTCTGTAACTTTCTGACAAAACGGTCAACATACCCTAGGTGCACTTGAAGGAAGAGGGAAGGGAAACACATTTCAGAATATAATGACTACAGTTCTCAATTTCAGCAACTTATTATAACTGATAGCCCCTCCTTCATTATTGACTCCCTATTTCTCTTACCTTCAGCCAGAACTCTTCTGCTGAGGTTTTTCTTTTGGTCGGGTAATCTAAGCCCGAATCGTTACTCCTGAGGGAAGCACAGTGTAGGATGCAATAGCCCTGTGATAACTTGTACTGGCCAATACAATTGCAGAATGAAGGACCCCTGAGTAATCCCCACACCACACCCCTGCCAGGGTTTCCAGCCATTTATTTGGCTGCAACAATCCCATATCCCCTTGAAAGTCAGGATCATTTAATACACCATTTTTGGGCCTGTCTGCCTAATGGTGTGAGAAGACCAAAATGACGAGGTGGTAGTCTCACCCTTAAATTAGGAGTGGATAGAGAACATGGCCCCCACTCCTCCCTTTACCTAAGTGGGGAAGTTTTTACTGTACATTAAGTATATTCTTTGCACACTGTCTTACATCTTTTCTGAACTTTGAAAATTTGGGAAAAGGTGTTTATGATATTTTGCTCAACATTTTGGTCTCTCCCTCTCTTTTAAAACAACGTGTCTTCCAGTTATAACAGCCCTCCCTTACCCCAGGAGAAAGTACCCTGCCATGTCAGGGGAAAGTGTGGTGGCCCATTGGTACCAGCAACAAAGGAAGCAAGCCTATTTCATTCAGAGGTCAAGGTTAGAAAGCTAGGGTGGCCACACACCTGTACCACATCTTCCCATCCAGTTTAATCTTCTCCACAGCTAAAATTTTAGCCCCCTTTCGGATGCTTGGCTTATCTCTTAATTGGTTTCAAATTTGGAATTGAAGATGCAGTCACTGTTAACCTTTCCTACAGTCCAGACTACTGATTTAAAAGAAGGAGATTATGCCCAAAGCAGAAATTTTATTTTCCATACAGCTAGTGATCCAGACACCTTCCCAAACTACTTTTACATTCAGTCTTATGTGCCACACAAAATTAGGGAATTAAGAACAAATTTCAAAAGAGAATTCTGTAACCCTAGAAGTCAAGCCAGTTCTATAAGGAGATACAGTTACAGCTTTGTTCTATTTAACATATACCAATTCTCAAACCATTAAGAATACAACATAACATCTCTACTGAACCAAAAGCCAGGTTTTTTTTGTTTTTTAGTTATTATTTTTAGGTTATATAAAGCCTCTTTTGTGGTGGCAATATTTAATGAACAAAACTGATCAAAAAAAGTATTTTAAATCGAATCTACAAGATAACTTTAAGCATTAGTCCTAAAATTTAGGATGCTGGAAGGATTTTAAAAAACTTTTCTAAAATTGATGATGGTGCTGAAAATGTGAGTGTGTAGAGGTTTATATTGTGTGGGTGAATGACTAAAAATGATAAAGGGTTATCTTCAATTAAATTATTTAATGTAATGGTATTTTCTGACTTATTTTGCTAAAAAAATTAAGGAAACATATGTTAACAATTGCCCTGAGAAAATGCATATTTATAATATTCACATATCACATGTATGATATATAAAGTCATATGAGTATTATTTAAATAAAAACCATTATTATGTTTGATTTCTCTTTGTAGTGTAAGATAGATTTTCCTACAATCTAATAAAAATGTTGACCTAAAGTAATCCAGGCTGAAAATATGCCACTTTTAATTTAAACAGATTCTCTTAAAATTAGAATAATATCCAAATTGTATAAATTGCTTAACTAGTTACTATATTGGACATAATTTGTTAAACATTACTTTAAAAATATAAAGCAATTAGAATAGTCTTCATATATGTTTAAACTATTTATTTTGAATAAAAGTGTACAAATTATGGGTTAGTATATGTTAGTAACAGCTTCCCAGTCTTAGAATAAAGGTTTTGAATTTATCATTAAGTGTATAAGCCTTCATTTTCACCCTTCTGATGACATTTTTTATTGACTAGTTTTTTCTAGATTTAACTCATAATGGTATTTTAAACATTTGCTGCCCTACAAAAGAAAGAACAAATTCCACTCTAACCAAGTGATAGCTAACTATATAATGAAATGAATACATAAGCTACATAAATGTGACTGTTCTAATGGATTAGAGAAGAATAGGGGGAGAGGGAGAAATAAACTAGAGTACTTTCATTCCCTTATTTATGTATGTATGTATTTATTTATTTTGCAAAACAAGTCAATGGTAGGGAACAAGCATATAAGAAAATATATTAGGCCCTGGCCAGTTGGCTCAGTGGTGGAGCGTCGGCCTGGCATGCAGGAGTCCCAGGTTTGATTCCCGGCCAGGGCACACAAGAGAAGCACCCATCTGCTTCTCCACCCCTCCCCCTCTCCTTCCTTTCTGTCTCTCCCTTCCCCTCCCGCAGCCAAGGCTCTATTGGAGCAAAGTGGGCCAGGCCGCTGAGGATGGCTCCATGGCCTCTGCCTCAGGCACTAGAATAGCTCTGGTTACAACAGAGTGACGCCCCAGATGGGCAGAGCATCACCCCCTGGTGAGCATGCCAGGTGGATCCCGGTCAGGTCCATGCGGGAGTCTGTCTGATTGCCTCCCCGTTTCCAGCTTCAGAAAAATATAAATAAATAAATAAAAATATATATATATAAAAGTCCAAATGGTATTTCTTTGAGATTCCCAGTTCGTTACATTTATCAATATATTGTTTTCCTGGATTTAACCTGCCAAAAACACATTAATAATCCTATGTTATTATTTCTTATGTTAACCATTTTTTTAATTTTGTCTATTAGTTTTGGATGCAATTAAACTTGATTGTAAAGAGTAAGAATGGTGTTAATGACCTCAATGTTATTTCTGATTTACAGCTGTGATGGAACAATGTTATTTGTAATAGTAAGAAAGACTTACTTTATGTTATTGTGTCCTGTAGATATAATTTCCCACAGACCAAACTAAAATCCGAGTTAGAACACAAATATTATTTTGATGGAACAAAGTGAAAAGTGACAAAAAGAGAATAGAAAGCAAGTCAACTTGAAGTTAGGACAAACCTACAATTGAATCCACGCTGTTTCACAGGGTTCCCTGCTTTCCAGCTGACTTTGGGCAAGACACTCTCGGCGGTGAGCTTCGTACTCTTCATCTCTGACATGGAAATAATAGTACCTGCCCAACAGGGTTGCTGTCAAGTCTAAGTACTTAACACAGCTGACACAATAGATTCCATACATTTTAGAATTTCTTCTTGATCCCTTTTGCTCTAAAACATTTTTTTACTAATAAAGACATTTTTAGTGAACTATTGAGGACAGCAAAGACAAAATAAAAGAGAAGTCTAGAAGATTTGCAAGAAGTTTTTCTAGAGGATATATTTTTAAATAATAAGCAAATGGATATTATATCCAAACCAAAGTCAGTTCTTCAGAGTTTTTTTTTTTTTTCCCATCTGAGAAAACATATCTCATAACACTTTATTTCATTAACCAATTTAAGAGTATAGATCTTCCCTAATCCTCTGGTGCACCGTGATTATTAAAATTCTTGGCAGCTTGATGTGCTGGAGATGAGAACAGATTAACTCAATTATACACAGTGAAGCATGCTTTGTTAGAATACTACCTTGCCTCTCATTACCTGGGTTTAGTTTGTCAAAAGTAACAAATGAAAGACTTAACTTTCCAGAACTTTTCCCTCCCACTTCATCTATTACATCTTTCAATATCCTCAAAAGTGCTTTTTATAACTCCAAAGAAACCTGGACTTAGATAGTCTTTGAATTTCAATGTCAAAATGTCCATAATATATTAAGTTTGCCAGACAAAGCTTGAGCCAAATATTTTTGTTAGCTTTCCATCAGAGAACAAGTTCTGTCCAACAATTTTAAATTTATTTATAAAGATGTTCTGTTAGCAACACCTGACTTTCCCACCAACTGAAGAGACACAAAGGAAAGCTAAGTCAGCTCTAATGCCTAACCAACTCAGTGTTCCTTATTTTTAAAAATTCAGAAAATAAATGCCTTCTTTGGATTGGTATTGAGTCTGAACTGATCTCCAAGTTGCCTTTTAATTCTAAAATTCTCTCTGAATAGCTTAAGCACTTTCTAGGAACCCTCAGTTTGCCCTATTAAGAACAAAATAAGCACAAAATAAAATCTTTTTAAAATCAAGGAGCTTAAAATCCAAGTTTCCCTCCAATCTCAGCCCTTATTCACTAACAAGTGAGTTCATTCTCTTAAGACACAAGGCAAGTTGATTCTTATTTGCATTTTAAATTCGGTATATACTCTATGTACCAGGAACTGGGATTGCAAAGATTAACAGAATAATCATAGTCTCTATCACATCAGAGTTTAAAATCTAGAGCAAATGTCTTAGTCCATTCAAGCTGCTATAACAAAATTGTATAGACCAGATGGCTTAGAAAGAACAGAAATGTATTCCTTACAGCTACGGAGGGCAGACGTCCAAGGTCAAGGTGCCAGCCTAGTCAGGTTATGGTGACGGCCTTCTTCTAGTTTCAGATGGCTGTTTTCTCATTGTATCTTCACATGGCAGAGGGGAAGAGAGAGCTCTCTGGAATCTCTTACCCCACACATGAGGGCTTTACTCTCATGACTTAATCTCTTCCCAAAAGCCCAACCTCCAAATACAATCACATTAGGGATTAGAATTTCAAGTTATGAATTTTGAGGAGACACAAATATTCAGTCCATAATAGGGAAGAACAAGCAAACAAAGACAGAATAAGGGCTTTGAATGGGCAACTCTTGGAATGTTTCTGGTTTCTGGCTTGCACAATTGAATGGTAATTGCTGTCAAACTCTAAGAGAAAGCACACAATACTTCAAGAGAATAGAATTAAAAATAGTTATTTCAGTTTAGAATATTCAGCTTGGGATATTCAGTTGAGTTTTAAATGTCTTTCCCAGAAAGAGCTTTCAATCTATAACCTTTCTTCAATCTTAATGTTGGTGCTAAACTGAAATCATTTGATCCGTGATTTAAAAAAAGTAGACTCTCCTATGGGAGTTATTTTGAGATTCCAATAGACATTACACCAAATTAGAAAGATGATGACCATGTTTTCTAGCTGGCCAAGGAAGAAAAGTCCCAGAGGTTAAGTTCATTTTAGAATGCTGCAAAGACATGAATGATAACATACAATTACAACTAGATGATTTGGGCTGAGATACATGTTTTACTCTTTTAAAGAACAAAATTGAGCCTGACCAGGCGGAGGTGCAGTGGGTAGAGCATCGGACTGGGACGCGAAGGACCGAGGTTCAAGACCCCAAGGCCACTAGCTTGAGCATAAGCTCATCTGGTTTGAGCAAGGCTCACCAGCTTGAGCCCAAGGTCGCTGGCTTGAGCAAGGGGTCATTCTGTCTGCTATAGTCCCCCCCCCCCCCGTAAAGGTGCATGTGAGAAAGCAATCAATAAACAACTACGGTGCTGCAACAAGGAATTGATGCTTCTCATCTCTCTCCCTTCCTGTCTGTCCCTATTTGTTCCTCTCTCTGTCTCTCTTTCTGTCCCTGCCACACACACACACACACACACACACACACACACACACAATTGAAAATTACTTCCTGTGATTGCAAATAATCTAGTCATAGAACTTTTAAGCTTAGTGTTATGTGAGTTTACCTCTTTATCTTTTCTGTATTCTTACGAGCTGAAAGAAATATTTAGAGCCAGAAGACTGCACTGTAAATTTTTTCTAGTTGCTCAGCAGTACTGGGAGAGAAAATTAAACACCTTTTTTGATTAGATCAGAAATAAGGCATCTCAAAAGGACTGTAAAAATAGACACTGCTGAGGGAACAGGAACCCAAAACTCAGAGAAGGGTTTTTGAATATCACCTAAAAATTGAAATTGAATTAACAAAAGCAGAGTTAAAGATACTGTATTTAATTGATCCTAAGGTCAAATTCTTTCACAATAAAATGGTAAATGATCTCTGAAATCAGCATCAGTATCTTAAAGTTGAGGTTATTCTGGTAGAATTCTCAATGTAACTTAAGCTTAAGCACTTACGAACTTGGTAGCAGCTATTTATTTTGTCTTATTTAAATAATTTCAAGGATTTTGAGTATTCATGTTAAGTTTAAGTGCCAAAAAATGTCCTCAAAATTGATTGTGTTATGATTTAGCATCGACTAAAATGTTACCATGTACCCACAAAGATATGGACTCAGAGCAGGATAATATATTATAAATACCTGTGTCTAATAATTACAAAATAACTTTTTCAATAATTATATTTTTTAGAAAAATGATGAGAACACAAGTTCTATACTCACCAAAATTAATCATATGATATAGCGTTATCAACTATAGTCAGTATGCTATATATTAGATATTTAAAAATATGAGAGGTATAATAATTAACTTGATGGGGGAGTCCTAAATGATAAGAAAGTATAATAATATTATGCAATTGGAAATTTCTTTCTTAATAGTACATAAAAAAATGGTGCCAGTTAAAATCAAAGACATGTTAGATTTTATGAAATGTGAAAAATGAACAAATCCCAAAGTATTCTAATGTCTCTTCAAATGTCTTTAATTTTGTATCTTTTTAGTGTTATGTAGTCTTAGTTGATCATTTTAAGTTATTCTGAAAACTAGAGTCTGGATCTCAAAGGAACTTTATTTTGTATGGTACTATATTTGTTGGTGCTACCTGATGGCAGGAAATTCTAATTATTGAAAAAGTATTAAAAGGGAAAACGATTTCTAAAGTGCTGAAACTAAGTTTTAAAGTAATACATTCTGGCTGATGTCCCAGACACTTTTATAGACCCAGAAGAATAGTTACATTAGTTACATTGGACTATATAAAGGAAGTGACATGGTAGATTTAGATTCTGATTAACTTTTCCGGAAGACTTAAGAGAAACATTCTGTAAATCAAAGTTTGTCAATGAGGGGAACGTAAATTTCAGTAGTTTGTTTCCTGGATTGGTAGCAGATCATCTGTGCATGCCATAACTGCTGACCATCTGTTTGTATACGCAACTACACTGGACTCAGTGGCGGATGCAATTATAAATAGTCTGAGTCCCTGTCATCAAGGAGTTTATAATCTGGCCTAGAAGTTAACACGTGTTTACAAATAATTATAACTCAAAATGCTAAAGAGTTTCCAGGGAGATGTGAACCAAGAACCTTGCTGGCAAGGTGTTTCTCTAATTTGAGTGAAGGGGATAGGGAGCTCAGACAATTAAACACAAGTAGTGATGTAACACGAGGTGTTTTAATGAGCTAGCTACCTGTAATATTCTTCTTCAAAGTCAACTTTAATGTTCATTTACTTTAAGATAATTGTTTTAAAACCTGGGGACATAAAAGGAAAAAATAGAAAGTATTAACATTGCTTTTCTTTGTGAGGCCACAGCACTGGATTTTTTTTTGTTTAATTTAGAAATTTAATTTAATTGAGTGACATTGATTAATAAGAATACATAGATTTCAGGTAAACATTTCTATAGCATATGAATTGTTGATTGCATTGTGTGCCCATCACCCAAAGCAAAATTATTCTCCATCACCAAATATTTGTCCCCCTTTACTGCCCTCCCCCATAACCCTCTCCCCTTGATAACCACTTCAATTTTATCTATGTCCATGAATCTCATTTTAATATCCCACCTATGTGTGAAATTATATAGTTCTTAGCTTTTTCTGATTTACTTATTTCACTCAGGATGATCTTCTCAAGGTCCATCCATGTTGTAGTAAATGTTATGTCATCGTTTCTTATGGCTGAGTAGTATTCCATTGTATAGATGTACCATTTCTTTAATCCATTCCTCTATCAAGGGACACTTTGGTTGTTACCATGTCTTGGCCACTGTGACTAATGCTGTGATGAACATGCGGGTGCATGTGTACTTGTGCAGCAATGTTGTCGAGTTTTTTCAGGTAGACACCCAGTAGGGGGATTGCTGGGACATATGGTGGTTCTATTTTTAATTTTTTGAGAAACTGTCCTACTGTCTTCCATAATGGCTGTACCAGTTTAAATTCCCACCAGCAATTAATGAGCATTCCTTTTCATCCATAACCTGTCCAATTCTTCTTATTACCTATAAAATAGAACTTAAATTTGTGAAATTTTTAATGATATATCTCCTTTTTAAAAGGTCTTAGCATTTTAAGATTTAAGTTGAAATAATTTGAAATTTTATACTCTTTCATTGGTGAGTTCAAGCTTCTTGTTACAATTAAAATAATCAATTTTTATTAATGAGTTAATAAAATTAGTGCTTTCTCTGTTTATATACCACAATTGAATACATTTTTATGTGTACGCCTTTTTTATTCTTATTTCTTTGCTTTTACCTTTGAGGGTACATTTATTTTTGTGGTTAAGCACAATTTATTTTATTTGCTAATCATATTATGCATCATCCTAATTTTTTTAATTTGTTATTAATATTAATGAGGTGACATTGATAAATCAGGGTACATATGTTCAGAGAAAACATCTCCAGGTCATTTTGACATTTGATTATGTTGCATACCCATCACCCAAAGTCAAATGGTCCTTCATCACCTTCTATCTGGTTTTCTTTGTGCCCCTCGCCTCCCCCCGCTTGCCCCCCCGTAACCACCACCCTCTTGTCCATGTCTCTGATTCTCATTTTTATGTCCCACCTATGTATGGAATCATATAGTTCTTAGTTTTTTCTGATTTACTTATTTCACTTCGTATAATGTGATCAAGGTCCATCCATGTTATTGTAAATGATCTGATGTCATCATTTCTTATGACTGAGTAGTATTTCATAATATATATGTACCAAAACTTTTTAATCCACCCATCTACTGATGGATACGTGGGCTGTTTCCAGATCTTCACTATTGTGAACAATGCTGCCATAAACATGGGAGTGCATTTCTCCTTTTGAAACAGTGCTATCGTGTTCTTGGGGTATATTCCTAAAAGTGGGATAGCTGGATCAAAAGGCAGTTTGATTTTTAATTTTTTGAGGAATCTCCATACTGTTTTCCACATGGCTGCACCAGTCTACATTCCCACCAGCAGTGTAGGAGGGTTCCCTTTTCTCCACATCCTCACCAGCACTTATTCTGTGTTGTTTTGTTGATGAGCGCCATTCTGACTGGTGTGAGATGATATCTCATTGTGGTTTTAATTTGCATTTCTCTAATGATGTCTGATGTTGAGCATTTTTTCATATGCCTATTGGCCATCTGTATGTCCTCTCTGGAGAAGTGTCTACTCATTTCTTTTTCCCATTTTTTGATTGGATTGTTTGTCTTCCTGGTGTTGAGTTTTACAAGTTCTTTATAAATTTTGTTTATTAACCCCTTATCAGACATATTGTCAAAATATGTTCTCCCATTGTGTAGTTTGTCTTTTTATTCTGTTCTTATTGTCTTTAGCTGTGCAAAAGCTTTTTATTATTATTTTTGTTTGTTTTTTGTTTTTACAGACACAGAGAGAGACAGAGAGAGGGATAGACAAGGACAGACAGATAGGAACAGAGAGATGAGAAGCATCAATCATTAGTTTTTTGTTGCGCATTGCAACACCTTAATTGTTCAGTGATTGCTTTCTCATATGTGCCTTGACCGCAGGCCTAGCACACTGAGTAACCCCTTGCTCGAGCCAGCGACCTTGGGCTCAAGCTGGTGAGCTTTGCTCACACCAGATAAGCCTGCGCTCAAGCTGGAGACCTTGGGGTCTCGAACCTGGGTCTTCCACATCCCATTCCGATGCTCTATCCACTGAACCACAGCCCAGTCAGGCTGCAAAAGCTTTTTAGTTTGATATAGTCCCATTTGTTTATCCTATCTTTTATTTCACTTGCCCTTGGAGATAAATCAGCAAACATATTGCTGTGAGAGATGTCAGAGAGCTTACTGCCTATGTTTTCTTCTAAAATGCTTATGGTGTCACGGCTTATGTTTAAGTCTTTTATCCATTTTGAATTTATTTTTGTAAATGGTGTAAGTTGATGTTCTTGTTTCATTTTTTTTCAGGTAGACATCCAATTTTTCCAACACCATTTGTTAAAGAGGATGTCTTTACTCCATTGTATTTCCTTACCTCCTTTGTCAAATATCAGTTGTCCATAGAGCTGTGGGTTTATTTCTGGGTTCTCTGTTCTGTTCCATTGATCTATGTGCCTGTTCTTATGCCAGTACCAGGCTGTTTTGAGTACAATAGCCTTGTAGTATAACTTGATATCAGGAAGTGTAATGCTCCCACTTTATTCTTTCTTTTCAAGATTGCTGAGGCTATTTGTGTTCTTTTTTTGGTTCCATATAAATTTTTGGAATATTTTTTCTATATCTCTGAAGTATGTCATTGGTATTTTAATTGGTATTGCATTGAATTTATAAATTGCTTTGGGTAATATACACATTTTAATAATATGTATTCTTCCTAACCATGAGCCCGGTATATGCTTCCACTTGTTTGTATCTTCCTTGATTTCTTTTATCAATGTTTTATAATTTTCCGAGTACAAGCCTTTAATCTCCTTGGTTAAATTTACTCCTAGGTACTTTATTATTTTGGTTGCAATAGTGAAGAGGATTGCTTCTTAATTTCTCTTTCGACAGTTCATTGTTGGTGTATAAAAATGCCTCTGATTTCTGAGTATTGATTTTATATCTTGCCACCTTGCTGAATTCGTTTGTCAAGTCCAGTAGTTTTTTGACTGATATTTAGAATTTTCTTTATACAATATCATATCATCTGAAAATAATGATAGTTTTACTTCTTCTTTTCCAATTTGGATGCTTTTTATTTATTCTTCTTGTCTGATTGTTGTGACTAGGATTTCCAGAACAATGTTGAATAAGAGTGTTGAAAGGGGGAACCCTTGCCTTGTTCCTGATCTTAAGGGGATTGCTATTAATTTTTGCCCATTGAGTATGATATTGGCTGTGGGTTTGTCATAGATGGTCTTTATCATGTTGAGGTATGTTCCCTGTATTCCCACTTTGCTGAGAGTTTTGATCATGAATGGGTGCTGGATTTTATCAAATGCATTTTCTGCACCTATTGAAATTATCATGTGGTTTTTCTCCTTCCTTTTGTTTATGTGATGAATCACATTGATTGATATGTGAATATTGTACCAGCCTTGCCTCCCCAGAATAAATCCCACTTGATCATGGTGTATGACTTTTTTCATATATTGCTGGATCCAGTTTGCTAATATTTTGTTGAGGATTTTAGCATCTAAATTCATCAGGGATATTGGCCTATAATTTTGTTTTTTTGTCTTGTCTTTGCCTGGTTTTGGAATCAGAATTATGCTTGCCTCATAAAAGGAGCTTGGAAGTCTTCCTTTCTCTTGAATTTTTTGAAGTAGCTTGAAAAGGATAGGAGTCAGTTCTTCTTTGAATATTTGGTAGAATTCACTTGTGAAGTCATCTGGTCTAGGACTTTTCTTTGTTGGGAGTTTTTTGATAACTGTTTCAATCTCATTTGTTGTAATTGGTCTGTTTAGTTTTTCTGATTCTTCCTCATTAATTTTTATAATATTATATGTTCCAAGGTATTTGTCCATTTCATCTAGGTTGTCTAAGTTTTTGGCATACAGTTCTTCATAGTATTTTCTTACAAAATTTAGTATTTCTGTTGTGTCAGTTGTTATTTCTCCACTCTCATTTCTAATTTTATTTATTTGAGTCTTCTCTCTTTTTTTTTTTGTTTGTTTGTTTTTGGTGAGTCTGGTTAAAGGTTCATTGATCTTGTTTACCTTTTCAAAGAAACAGCTTCTGGTTTCATTGATCATCTGTATTGTTTATTTAGCCTCTATGTCATTTATTTCTGCTCTGATCTTTATTATTTCCTTCCTTCTACTAGCTCTGGGCTTTACTTGCTGTTCTTTTTCTAGTTCTTTTAGATGCAGGGTCAGGCTATTTATTTGAGCTTTTTCTAGCTTCTTAAGGTATGCCTGTAATGCTATGAACTTGCCTCTCAGGACCAATTTTGCTTTGTCCCATAAATTTTGAGTTGATGTATGCTCATTATTATTTGTTTCTAGGAATTTTTTTTTATTTTTTCTTTGATCTTATTTTTAACTCATTTGTTATTTAATAACATGCTATTTAGTTTCCAGGTGTTTGAATATTATTCAGTTCTTCTGTTGTGGTTGATTTCTAGTTTCATGCCATTGTGATCAGAGAAAATGCTTGATATGAGTTCAATCTTCTTAAGTTTCTTGAGACCACTTTTGTGCCCTAACATATGGTCTATCCTAGAGAATGTACCATGAGCACTTGAAAAGAATGTATATTCTGCTGCTTTAGGGTGAAGGTTCTGAAGATATCTATTAAATCCAGTTGATCTAGTGTGTCCTTTCAGTCCGCTGTTTCTTTGTTAATTTTCTTTCTTGAGGATTTATCTAGTGATGTTAGTGGGTATTGAAATCTCCTACTATTATAGTATTGCTGTTAATCTCACCCTTTATATCCATCAAAGTCTGCTTTATATATTTAGGTGCTCCTATATTAGTTGCATAGATATTTATAATGGTTATATCTTCCTGTTGGATTGCTCCCTTTATCGTTATGTAGTGACCTTATTTATCTCTTACTATAGCCTTTGTTTTAAAGTTCATTTTGTCTGATATCAGTATTGCTACCCCAGCTTTTTTTTCATTTCCATTTGCCTGAAATATTCTTTTCCATTTTTTTACCTTCAGTCTATGTGCATCTTTTGATTTAAGGTGTGTCTCTTGTAGACAGCATATGTATGGATCCTGTTTTCTTATCCGTGCAGCTACCCTATGTCTTTTGATTGGATCATTTAATCTATTTACATTTAAGGTTATTATTGATATGTAATTGTTTATTGTCATTTTATTCTTTAAAATTGTATTTCTCTTTTGCTGTATTCTTTTTCTCCTTTGATCTCTTTACAACAGGTCCCTTAGCATTTCTTGCAGTCTTGGTTTGGTTGTAGTGAATTCCTTGAGTTTTTTTTTGTTTGGAAAGCTTTTTATTTCTCCTTCAATTTTAAATGATAGCCTTGCTGGATAAAGTAGTCTTGGTTGTAGGCCCTTGTTCTGCATTACTTTGAATATTTCTTGCCATTCCCTTCTGGCCTCAAGTTTTTCTGTTGAGAAGTTGAATGTCATCCTTATGGGGGCTCCTTTGTAGGTGATAGTCTTTTTTTCTCTAGCAGCTTTTAATATTTTCTCTTTATCACTTAGCTTTAGTATTTTAATTATGATGTGTCTTGGTGTAGATTTCTTTGGTTTTCTCTTTAATCGAGTTCTCTGTGCTTCCTGAACATGTGAGATGTTTTCCTGCGTTAATTGAGGGAAGTTTTTAGCTATGACATGCTTGAACAAAGTCTCTATCCCTTGTTTTTTCTCTTCTTCTTCAGGAACCCCTATGATGCAGATGTTATTTCTCTTCATGTTGTCACAGAGCTCTCTTAGACTTTCCTCAGACTTTTTTAGTCTCTTTTCTTTTTTCTGCTCTGCTTCTGTGTCTTCATTTATCTTGTCCTCTAACTCACTTATTTGATCCTCAGCTTCATCCATCCTGCTTTTAATTCCTTCCATTGTGGTCTTCATTTTGGATATTGTATTTGTCATTTCTGACTGATTCTTTTTTATTATTTCAATGTCCTTTTTTATGTTTGCTATGCTTTTATGTAGGTGTTTGTAATGACCATCTATTGTTGTTCTAAGATCTTTGAGCGGCCCTGGCCGGTTGGCTCAGCAGTAGAGCGTCGGCCTGGCGTGCGGGGGACCCGGGTTCGATTCCTGGCCAGGGCACATAGGAGAAGTGCCCATTTGCTTCTCCACCCCCCCCTCCTTCTTCTCTGTCTCTCTCTTCCCCTCCCGCAGCCAAGGCTCCATTGGAGCAAAGATGGCCCGGGCGCTGGGGATGGCTCCTTGGCCTCTGCCCCAGGCACTAGAGTGGCTCTGGTCATGGCAGAGCGACACCCCGGAGGGGCAGAGCATCGCCCCCTGGTGGGCGTGCTGGGTGGATCCCGGTCGGGCGCATGTGGGACTCTGTCTCTGCCCGTTTCCAGCTTCAGAAAAAAAAAAAAAAGATCTTTGAGCATCCTAACAATTGTTATTTTAACCTCTGCATCTGGTAATTTGGTTATATCTGACTCATTTAGGTCCTTTTCTGGGGATTTCTCTTGATTCATTTGTGTTGCATTTCTCTGTCTTCCCATTTTTTCTGTGTATAAGAAGGTATTGGCCACTGGAGTCCAATGGGTGTGGACTCTGTGATCCCTAGGTGTGGTCTGTCTTCAGTCCTGCCACCCTTTATGCCACTGCTGCCAGGGCATTCAGGTATGGGTGTTGCCAGTGCCAACCCACTGGGGCTGTCACTGTGGTTTCCACCTCTCCTCCATGGGAGGAACTGTGATCACATGCCCAGGTCTACAAGCCTCTGCAGCCTGGGCCTTTGCCCCACCCTGACGGGTGGGGCTATGTGCCACGGCCATGCCACAAGCCTCAGCATTGCAGGCAGGGGTGAGCACCTTTGTTCAGCTGTGGGTCTCTGCCTGTTTCTGGGTTTTTGCCCTGCCTCCACAGGAGGAGCCCACTCCAGTCAGCTGTAAGCCTCGGCTCTGTGGGCCGGGTAGGGCTGTGTGACCGTGCTCAGTTGCGGGATTCCACCTGTTCTGGGCTTTCTTCCCAACCCGCAGAAGGAGCTGTCTCGTGTGTCCAGCCGCAATCCTTGGTTTCATAGGCCGGGTGGATCTCTGCCCCTTCTGGAGATCCTGCCCTTCCCTTGCAGGTGGGGTTGCAGGCGGGCCTACAGCTGGGCCTGACCACTTTCGTGCTTCTCCTCTGCCCCCATTGGGCAAGACTGAGCTCACACCCGGGCCTCAGTTGTGGCTGGCCAGCTTATGCTCTTGCCAACGGAACCATGCACCCGCATCCCGCCACTGCCGACCATCAGGGAGCCCTCAGTCATGTGGGTGGGGGTGCTGCTGCTCAGATCTTAACACTCAATACTATAGTCCTGAAAGCTCCCTCCTTCTAAGTGACTCTGCTCTGAGTGCCATGGGAGAGCTTGTTTGGCTGGTGTCCTGCTTCCCTTTGCTGGTATTGCTGTTTGCAGGGGAAATATTTGCTTCAGATTTGGGGAGTGACTCAGCCCAGGGGTCAGGGTGGCTGTCCCTCAAAGTGTTTCTCCCTGTGCTTCCTAGATTACACACTCTTCCCACTGCTCCGGTCCTCTCCTCTCTCCCATCCCCTGGAGCCCCAGGTGGGTGGTTGTGAGAGTGGTTTTCTGTGCAGTCCCATTAAGAAGAATCCTGGGTCTGAGAAATCTGTCTCTTTCTCACAAACAGTATCCTGACTTGCTTTGCAGCTAAATCCTGTCCGTATGCCTCTTCTAGGCTCTGGGGCTGCAGGCTGAGGCTTTGTTCCTGGGACTTAGGACCCTCCCCTCTCTGCTAAGTTCACTTCCCACCACACAAGTCTCTCTGGGCTGCCGTTTGCTCTGGGGAGCTGGGCAGCCCTCTCTGCATTTCCGCTTTTCCTACCAGTCTTAGTGTGGCTTCTTCAGTGTTCCTTGCTTAAAGAATCTTCTTAGTTTAGTCCAAAGTTGGTTTTTCCAGATTATGGTTCTTAAAATTAAGTTGTAATCCACTTTGGTTCTGGGAGGTGGAAGTTGGTATGTCCGCCTACTCCATCACCATCTTACCGCCTCCAAGGGTACTTCTTTATTTCACTTTCTACCACAATTATTTATTGACAAGATTGTCTTTTTATTTAGACCATGAGTATTTGAATGCAGAGACTATATCCTACTGACTTTCCCTCCCACATCACCTAGTAGAATGCCTAGTAGAAACTTAGCACTCTGCTGAAGTGAACCCAATTCAAATTACAAACCATAATTTAATTAATTTCCTAATAAGCTACTGAAAAAAGTTGTGAATAATGCCTAAATACTCTTCAATGTACTTACTACAAATGGAATTTAGTTAAATTAAGCTCAGTTATTTTCATTACTTTGAACTCTTGCTGTCTGTTGACAACAAACTCTGGGTTGGTTATAACAGATAAGCATCCAGATAAGTTAATATTATACAGAAAAATAACTCATAAATTATCCAAAAAATGGTGGGGGAGTTTTAAAGGAATAGGAAACATTTATAGTAAAGAGGTAAATTCAGTGTGCTAAGGTTTTGTTTGGTACAAACGCCATATAACTAAGAACCACTGTAGTTGTTAATCTAGGTAAGAGAGAGAACAGATTTAAGGTTTATTATATTTAATATCATAAAGAGAAATTATTTTAAACAGTACAATGTAGAAAAGATGGTACTATTTTTCCACCTGCTCCTAAAGAACATAAATAATCATAAATAGTCATATTTTTAAGAGAGGAACAGTGTTCAGATATCATAAATATGTCTTTGTTTTTATAGTTCTATCAACTAGATACAGATCTTTAAAACCATAGATTTTATTTATTACTCACCTCTAAGATCTAGTCTCTTTTTCATTTAATTAACAAGTAAATGAACAAATTATATCACTCATGAGAGCTACACCACAATGTATTACAGTGCTCCATCATTATAGTTGATTCTTTTTTTTAATTTAAAAAAGCACTAAATCAACTTTTGCCTTACAATCTGTTTAAGTAAATTAATACTGAATAAAATAGGTCATGAACACTTCTCTCCCAATCTTTCTTCCTCCCTCCCCAGAGGAAACTCATTAACAATGTTCTTAATATGTGTTGTCTCATATTTTTATGTTTCTTTAAATACATTTACACACATTTAATCAATATATATATATATTTAAACAGAGCTATATATCCATACATATATATCTACTTTTAAACAAATATACAATCCTACTATACATGATATTTTTAACAACTTTATTGAACAATAGTTTGCATACCATAATATTTATTCATTTTAAAAACCATTGGTTTTGGTGACTTTACAGTTTTATTCAATCATCATGACATTTTAATTTTAGAATATATTTTACCCCTGGGGGGACTTTATGTCCATTAATATCACTTCTCCTTCTCCCCACAAAAGGCCTAAAAGCTACCTATTTTCTGTCCCTGTATAGATTTGCTTATTATGGACACTTTATATAAATGAAATTATACAATTCACTTAAAATAATGTTTCAGAAGTTCATGATGTTATATGTATTAATACTGAATTCCTTTTATTGTTCGATAGTATTCCATTACATGGACTTAACATATTTTGTTTAGCCATTCATCAGTTGATGATATTGGGATGTTTCCACTTTTTGGCTCTTATAAGTAATGTGACCATAAACATCCATTATAAGTTATTTGTGGACATATGTTTTTATTTCTCTTGAGTAGATTCAAAGAAGTAGAATTTCTGGGTCCTATGGTAACTCTGTACTTTACATTTTGATGAACTGCCTAACTTTATCCTGAAGTGGCTGCACAGTTTTACATTCCCACCAGCAATATATGTGGATTCTTATTTTTCCATATTCTCATCAATAGAGATGAGTTAAAGTTGTTTAAAGTTGTTCAACAACTTTAAAATTGTTAAAGTTGATAAGTTCAATAAAGTTGTTAAAAATATCATGTATAGTAGGATTGTATTTTTGTTTAATACAATTTTGCTATTATCTGTCTTTTTACTATAGTCATTCTAGTGATTATGATGTTTTAATTCACGGTGGTTTTGATGTTGTGTATTCACTCGTATGCAGATTGTCGATCATTAAATTATCTTTTGAGAAATGTCTATTTAAATCCTTCAACAATTTTAATTGGGTTATAATATTTTCTATTTTAAGAATCCCTTTACTTCCAGTCAAGATGATGGAATAAGTAAATTCTATTCTCACCTTCTCCTATGTCTACATCAAAATTACAACTGAACAACAGAAAAACTGTCACTAAGAACTACCGCAAGTCTACCTGAACAGAACTCCTATAACCAAAAAATGTAAAAACAAAGCCACATTTAGTCTGGTAGGAGGGGCAGAGACATGGAATAGGCAGGTCCCACACCACATGTGGCAGCTAAAAATCAAGAGGGATATCTGGACTGATGAGGGTCACCTGAAGAGCAAGAAGGCCAGCTCCACACAGGTTCCCCAGTCCAGGGTTTCAGGGCCATTAAGAGAAATCCCCATGATGTCTGACTATAAAAACCAGCAGATATGTGGTTGAGTGAGACAGAGGATTGCTATAGACCCAATGCTCCTCTTAAAGGTCCACACATAAACTTATGTGCTGAGAGACTCACTCGCTCTGAGCTTCAGTACTGAAGCAGCTGAAGGAAAAGCATCAGAGACATACAGTGAAGAACTGAATTGTCTAGCTTTAAGATGAGTACTGGAAGAGAAGCTCTCTCCCAGACAGAAGTGCTGGGAGAAGCCAATGTTCCTTTTGTCAACCAAGAAGATCTGATTACAAGGGTGCTTCCCCCTCTTCATTTCTTGTCATGCCCACAAGGAATTCAGGCAAGAGACAAAATGTAGTGTTCAAGCAATGCAAGCAATTTCTTAGAGAAATACAGTTGGCATAAAGCACAAGCTGGCAACTCAGCTAGTCTGCGTGCCCCACCTGTCAGTGGTTTTAAGAGTTATATATTTTTAGCAGTAAATTTCAAGGCTTCTTTTCCCTGATATTGGGACTAACACTGGATTTCAAGGCCATTGAAGATCTGGTAATTTTGTTTTGACATCTCTTAGGACTGCTGACTCACTTATTTAGTTGGTGAGCTAACCCCTTCTTGTTCTCTCTTCCCCTTCTCCTGCCCTAGTAACTGTCTGTCCTGCCTAACACTTTGATGAGCCTTCCCCCCGCAAGCACAAGTGGACACCACATCTGAGTTTACATCAACCTAGTGAACACTCTCCCTGTCACCCTGGTGATTTCCTGACCACCAAGATGACCCAACTTTGGGGCCACTCAAGCCATTTCCAGTAGCTTTTCCATAGCAACAACTGGCCTTGGCTTGAGCTATAGACTTTCCTACAATCTTATAATGGTTCAGAAACCCAGACAATCAGCATCTGACCTGAGCATGCCCCATACCTCTGGCTAAGTTCCCCCAGTCCAGACACTAGTGGCAGGAAGCCTTGGTTCATAGTTTAGCCTCTCCCAGGCACCTCCAAGCCCAGCACAAGCAGCAACCATCTGAAGATCACTTTGTACTTCAAACCACCTTGCCCTAAGCAGAGCAAAGGTAGTGGCTGATTTGGCCTGCACCAGATTTCCCTTTCAAGAGGCTCCAGAACCAACATACTTGAGATCAGCCTGAGATCACATCAGAGTACCACTTCCACAATCACCTCCACAAATGACACAACAAAAGGGAAAACTCAGCAGGCACTACCAGAGCCTCACTAAAGCTAACCCTCTCTGTGTCAGCCCCTGCACAACAACTCCTCTGCTACAATCATGGTCAGTCCACATAGTCAATCCACCTGAGAGTCAGTTCTTTACACAGACTTCCAACAGCAATCAAGGGCCAACTGCCACAGGAGAGCATAACCAAGCAACACAAGGGAAACCCCTGGAGTACCTGGCTCAGGTAACGAGGAAAACTGCACCACTGGGCCCCACAGGACATCTACTACATAAAGCCACTCTACCAATACAGGGAGACATAGTAGGTCTACCTAAAACATAGAAGCAAGCACCAGGGGCAGCCAAAATGAGAAGACAAAAAGCATGTCCTAAATAAATAATAAAAAAAGAAAATAAAAACAGAACAAAACTCCAAAAAACAAACAAACATAAAAAGAACTAAATAAAATAAAAACAAGCAATCTATCACATAAAAAGTTCAAAACACTGGTTAGCCTGACCAGGTGGTGGTGCAGTGGATAGAGCATTGGCCTGGGATGCTGAAGATCCAGGTTCTAAACCCCAAGGTCATTGACTTGTGCTCATCTGGCTTGAGCATGGAGTCACCAGCTTGAGCTTGGATTCATTGGCTTGAGCATGGGATCATAGACATGATCCCATGGTAACTGGTTTGAGTCCAAAGTCACTGGCTTGAGCAATGAGTCACTTGCTCTGCTGGAGTTCCCCAGTCAAGACACATATGAGGTTAGAAAGCAATCAATGAACAACTAAGATATTGCAACAAATAATTGATGCTTCTCATCTCTCTTCCTTCTTGTCTATCTGTTCCTGTCTGTCCCTCTTACTCTCACTATAAAAAACAACAACAAAAGAAAACACTGGTTATAAGGATGTCCAATGAACTCAGTGAGAACTTTAACAAAGAGATAGAAAACATAAAAAAATAGTCAGAAATGAAGGATATAATAATTAAAATAAAGAATACACTAAAAGGAATCAACAGTAGATTAAACAAAGTAGTGGATCAAACCAGCAATTTGGAAAACAAAGTAGCAGAAAACACCCAATAAGAACAAAAAAATAATTTTAAAAACTGAGGATAGTTTAAAGGACTCTGGAACCCCATCAATCAAAATAATATTTGCATAATGGGAGTATCAGAGGAGAAAAGAGAAAAAGCAAAGCACTGAAAACCTGTTTGATAAATAATGACAAAAAACTTCCAAAACTTGGCAAAAGAAATAGACATTCCAGTCTAGAAAGCACAGAGTCCCAAACAAAATAAATCCAGAGGTCTATAATTAAAATGTTAAAAGTTGAAGACAAAGAGTGAATCTTAAAACCAGCAAGAACTCCTTGTCAGTTGGCTCAGTGGATAGATCATTGGCCCAGTGTGCATATGTCCTGGGTTCAATCCCCATCAGGGCACATATGAGAAACTACCATCTGTTTCTCTTTACTTCCTTCTCCCTCTTTTTTCTTGTCCCTTCTTGCAGCCAGTGGCTCAGTTAGTTTGAGCATGGGCCCCAGGTGCTGAGGATAGCTTGGTTGGTCCAAGTGTCGGCCTCAGGCGCTGAGGATAGTGTGGTTGGTCTGAGTATTGGCCTCAGGCACTGAGGATAGCTTGATTGGCCCAAATGTGTCAGCCTCAGGTACTAAAAATAGCTTGGTTGATTTGAGCATCAGCTCCAGATAGGGGTTGCTGGGTGGATCCCATGGGACACATGTGGGAATCTATCTCTCTATCTCCACTCCTCTCACTTTAAAAAAAAAAAGCAAGAGAGAAAAGGCAGTCAGTTAACTACAAGAGAGCTCCCAGAAGATGGTCAGCTGATTTCTTAATAGAAACTTTGCAGGACAGAAGGAACTGGCACAAAATATTTAAGGTGATAAAAAGCAAGGACCTATAAAGAAGATTACCCTTCCCAGCAAGGCTATCATTTGGAATCAAAGGACAGCTAAAGAGCTTCTCAGACAAGAAGTTAAATATGTTCATCACCAGAAAATCAATCTTAAAGAAATGTTAAGGGAAGTTCTTTAAGAAGAAGGAAAAAAATCAAAATATGAATAATAAAATAAAAATATATACCTATCAATAATAACTTTAAATGTTAATGTATCTAATGCTTCAATCAAAAAATATAAGGTAGTTGAAAAAATAAGAAAGTAGGACCTATACATATGTTGCCTACAGGAGACTCACTTCAGATGGAAGACATTCAGACTGAAAGTAAAAGGATAAAAAAAAAGATATTTCATGCAAATAAAAACAAACAAACAAAAAGAGCTAGGGTAGCAATACTTATATCATACAAAACAGACTTTAAAACAGAGGTTATATGAAGAAAAACAGAAGGAACTTGCAATTCCAATTCTGGGTATATATTTGAAGAAACCCAAAACTCTAATTTTAAAAAACATGTGCATCTTTTTATTTATTTATTTTTTTATTTTTTTAATGGGGCGAGATCAATAAATCAGTATACATATATTCAAAGATAACAAGTCCAGGTTATCTTGTCGTTCACTTATGTTGCATACCCATCACCCAAAGTCAGATTGTCCTCTGTCACCTTCTATCTAGTTTTCTTTGTGCCCCTCCCCCTCCCCCTTTCCCTCTCCCTTTCCCCCCTCCCCCCCCGTAACCACCACACTCTTATCAATGTCTCTTAGTTTCACTTTTATGTCCCACCTACGTATGGAATAATGCAGTTCCTGGTTTTTTCTGATTTACTTATTTCACTCCTTATAATGTTATCAAGATCCCACCATTTTGCTGTAAATGTTCCGATGTCATCATTTCTTAGGGCTGAGTAGTATTCCATAGTGTATATGTGCCACATCTTCTTTATCCAGTCATCTATTGATGGGCTTTTTGGTTGTTTCCATGTCCTGGCCACTGTGAACAATGCTGCAATAAACATGGGGCTGCATGTGTCTTTACGTATCAATGTTTCTGAGTTTTTGGGGTATATACCCAATAGAGGGATTGCTGGGTCATAAGGTAGTTCTATTTTCAGTTTTTTGAGGAACCACCATACTTTCTTCCATAATGGTTGTACTACTTTACATTCCCACCAACAGTGGATGAGGGTTCCTTTTTCTCCACAGCCTCTCCAACATTTGCTATTACCTGTCTTGCTAATAATAGCTATTCGAACAGGTGTGAGGTGGTATCTCATTGCAGTTTTGATTTGCATTTCTCTAATAGCTAAAGAAGATGAGCATCTTTTCATATATCTGTTGGCCATTTGTATTTCTTCCTGGGAGAAGTGTCTGTTCATATCCTCTTCCCATTTTTTTATTGGATTGTTTGTTTGTTTGTTGTTGAGTTTTATGAGTTCTTTGTATATTTTGGATATTAGGCCCTTATCTGAGCTGTTGTTTGAAAATATCATTTCCCATTTAGTTGGCTTTCTGTTTATTTTGTTATCAGTTTCTCTTGCTGAGCAAAAACTTCTTAGTCTGATGTAGTCCCATTCATTAATTTTTGCCTTCACTTCTCTTGCCTGTGGAGTCAAATTCATAAAATGCTCTTTAAAACCCAGGTCCACTAGTTTAGTACCTATGTCTTCTATGTACTTTATTGTTTCAGGTCTTATGTTTAGATCTTTGATCGATTTTGAGTTAATTTTAGTACAGGGGGACAAACTGTAGTCCAGTTTCATTCTTTTGCATGTGGCTTTCCAGTTTTCCCAGCACCATTTATTGAAGAGGCTTTCTTTTCTCCATTGTGTGTTGTTGGCCCCTTTATCAAAAATTATTTGACTATATATATGTGGTTTTCTTTCTGGACTTTCTATTCTGTTCCATTGGTCTGAGTGTCTATTTTTCTGCCAATACCATGCTGTTTTGATTGTCGTGGCCCTATAATAGAGTTTGAAGTCAGGTATTGTAATGCCCCCAGCTTTATTCTTTTTCTTTAGGATTGCTTTGGCTATTCGGGGTTTTTTATAGTTCCATATAAATCTGATGATTTTTTGCTCTATTTCTTTAAAAAACGTCATTGAAAGTTTGATGGGAATTGCATTAAATTTGTATATTGCTTTGGGTAATATAGCCATCTTGATTATATTTATTTTTCCTAGCCAAGAACAAGGTATATTCTGCCATCTCATTATATCTCTTTTGATTTCCCTTAACAATGGTTTATAGTTTTCATTATATAAGTCCTTTACATTATTTGTTATGTTTATTCCTAAGTATTTTATTTTTTTTGTTGCAATTATGAAGGGGATTATTCTTTTGAGTTCGTTCTCAATTGTTTCATTGTTGGCATATAGAAAGGCTATTGACTTCTGTATGTTAATTTTGTATCCTGCGACCTTACTGTATTGGCTTATTGTTTCTAGTAGTCTCTTTGTGGATTCTTTGGGGTTTTCGATGTATAGGATCATATCATCTGCAAAAAGTGATACCTTTACTTCTTCTTTTCCGATATGGATACCTTTTATTTCTTTGTCTTGTCTGATTGCTGTGGCTAGAACCTCTAGTACCACATTAAATAAGAGTGGAGAGAGTGGACAACCTGTCTTGTTCCTGATTTAAGGGGGAAAGCCTTCAGTTTAGTGCATTTTAATATGATGTTAGCTGATTGTTTATCATATATGGCCTTTATCATGTTGAGATATTTTCCTTCTATACCCATTTTGTTGAGAATCTTAAACATAAAATTGTGTTGTATTTTATTGAAAGCCTTTTCTGCATCTATTGATAAGATCATGTGGTTTTTGTTCTTTGTTTTGTTGATATGGTGTATTACGTTAACGTTTTACATATGTTGAACCATCCTTGAGATTCTGGGATGAATCCCACTTGATCATGATGTATTATCTTTTTAATATGTTGTTGTATTCAATTTGCTAGTATTTTGTTTAGTATTTTAGCATCTGTATTCATTAGAGATATTGGTCTGTAGTTTTCTTTTTTGTGCCATCCTTGCCTGGTTTTGGTATGAGGGTTATGTTGGCCTCATAAAATGTGTTTGGAAGTATTGCTTCTTCTTCAATTTTTTGGAAGACTTTGAGTAGAATAGGAACCAAGTCTTCTTTGAATGTTTGATAAAATTCGCTGGTATAGCAGTCAGGGCCTGGACTTTTATTTTTGGGGAGGTTTTTAATGTTTTTTTCTATTTCTTCTCTACTAATAGGTCTGTTTAGGCTTTCTGCTTCTTCTTGACTCAGTCTAGGAAGGTTGTATTGTTCTAGGAATTTATCCATTTCTTCTAGGTTGTTGAATTTAATGGCATAAAGTTTTTCATAGTATTCTACAATAATTCTTTGTATATCTACGGTGTCCATGGTGATTTCTCCTCTTTCATTTTGGATTTTGTTTATATGAGTTCTTTCTCTTTTTTCCTTGGTAAGTCTTGCCAAGGGTTTGTCAATTTTGTTGATCTTTTCAAAGAACCAGCTTCTTGTTCTATTGTTCTATTAATTTTTTCTATAGTGTTTATGTTCTCTAATTCATTTATTTCTGCTCTGATTTTTATTATCTCCTTTCTTCGGCTGGTTTTGGGTTTTTTTTTTTTTGTTCTTCTTTCTCTAGTTCCTTAAGGTGTGAAGTTAAGTGGTTCACTTGGGCTCTCTCTTGTTTGTTCATATATGCCTGAAGTGATATGAACTTCCCTCTTATCACTGCTTTTGCTGCATCCCATAGATTCTGATATGTCGTATTGTCATTTTCATTAGTCTGTATATATCTTTTGATCTCTGCACTTATTTCTTCTTTGACCCATTCATTTTTTAAAAGTATGTTGTTTAGTTTCCACATTTTTTGTGGGATTTTTTCCCTCTTTTTTGCAGTTGAATTCTAGTTTCAAGGCTTTATGATCAGAAAATATGCTTGGTACAACTTTGATTTTTCTGAATTTGCTAATGTTGTTTTTGTGGCCCAACATATGGTCAATTCTTGAGAATGACCCATGTACACTGGAGAAAAATGTATACTCAGTCATTTTGGGATGAAATGTCCTGTAGATGTCTATCATTTCCAGGTGCTCTAGTGTTTTGTTTAAGGCCACTATATCTTTGTTGATTCTCTGTTTGGATAACCGATCTAGAGCCGTCAGCGGTGTATTGAGGTCTTCAAGTATGATTGTATTTTTGTCAGTTTTTGTTTTAAGGTCAATAAGTAGCTGTCTTATATATTTTGGTGCTCCTTGGTTTGTTGCATATATATTAAGAATTGTTATGTCTTCTTGATTCAGTGTCCCCTTAGCCATTATGAAATGGCCATTTTTGTCTCTGAGTACTTTTGCTGTCTTGTAGTCAGCATTATCAGATATAAGTATTGCTACGCCTGCTTTTTTTGGATGTTATTTGCTTGGAGTATTGTTTTCCAGCCTTTCACTTTGAATTTGTTTTTATCCTTGTTACTTAGATGAGTTTCCTGTAGGCAGCATACAGTTGGATTTTCTTTTTTAATCCATTCTGCTACTCTGTGCCTTTTTATTGGTGAGTTTAATCCATTTACATTTAGTGTAAGTATTGACACTTGTGAGTTCCCTATTGCCATTTTTAATCTTGCTTTCTGTTAGTTTTGTGTCTTGTTTGATCCTTCTCTTTCGTTTTTCTATCTTTTGTTTTTATTTGGTTGTATTCCATACATCTTTACTCTGTTGCTATCTTTTTTATTTCATGTGCTTCTGTGGTGGTTTTTTCAATAGTGGTTACCTTTAAGTAATGAAAAGGGTTCCTACCCTGTTCATTGTAGCGAACTATTTTGTGAGTACTTTTGCACTCCATTGTCCTTTGCTACTGTTAATCTCCATCTTCTCCCCCCCCCCCCTTTCTTTTTGTTGTTGTCACAGTTTAAATTTGGTTTTATTGTGTTCTTCTTGGAGCTTTTACTTGTGGCTCTGTTTTTTTTTTGTCCTTTGTATCTGATTGGAGAACCCCCTTTAGTAATTCCTGGAGTGGGGGTTTTCTGATGATAAATTCCCTCATCTTTTCTGTATCTGTGAATGTTTTTATTTCTCCTTCATATTTGAAGGATAGCTTTGATGGGTATCGTGTTCGTGGCTGAAAGTTCCTCTCTTTCAGGACTTTAAATATTGGGGTCCACTCTCGTCTAGCTTGTAGAGTTTCTGCTGAGATATCTGATGATAATCTAATGGGCCTTCCTTTATATGTTGTATTCTTCTTTTCCCTGGCTGCCTTGAGAATTTTTTCTTTGCTGTTGGTTTGTGCCAATTTCATTATGATATGCCTTGGAGTAGGTTTGTTGGGGTTAACAAAACTCGGAGTTCTGTTTGCTTCTTGAATTTGAGGCTTTAGTTCTTTCCACAGGCTTGGGAAGTTCTCATCTATTATTTTTTTGAGTATGTTCTCCATTCCATTTTCTCTCTCTTCTCCCTCTGATATACCTATTATTCTTATGTTATTCTTTTTGATGGAGTCAGATAATTCTTGTAGGGCTATCTCATTTTTTTAAATTTTTGAGTCTCTTTCTTCTTCTCTCTGTTGTGCCTCAAGTTGCTTGTCTTCTATTTCACTAATCCTCTCTTCTATCTGGCCTGTTCTATTAGCTAAGCTTGTTACCTCGTTTTTCAGCTTATGAATTGAGTTTTTCATCTCTGTTTGATTTGTTTTTATAGTTTCAATTTCCTTGGACATATATTTTTTGTGTTCATTGAGTTGTTTTCTGAGCTCCCTAAATTGCCTTTCTGTGTTTTCTTGTATATCTCGGAGGATTTTTAGGATTTCTATCTTGAATTCTGTCATTTAGCTCCAAGGTTTCCAATATATTAAATTTTTTCTCCATAGATTTTTCCTCATCTATCTGTGTTACCTTTCTTTCTTTTGTATCCATGATATTCGATTTTCTCTTCCTTAATGGCATCTGAGGGTGGTTTTGTTGATAGTATTAATGAGATTTAATAAAGAATTAAAAGTTAAAAAAATAAAAAATCAAAAAGAGTTGTTTTTTTAAAAAAAATTAATAATGAAATAAAGAAAAATAAAATAAAATAACAATTTTAAAAAAGGAAATTATTCCCCCCCCCTCCTTTTTTCCTCTCCTCTCCTCTCCCCTCTTTCTTGAGAAAATCTTGTGGTGAACTGTGAATTATAACAAACAATGCCTGTAATGGAGGGCCTTAATTGGGGAAAAGTAATAAAGGGGCAAAAAAAAAAAAGAAAAAGAAAAAGAAGGGGGTATGGACCCACAAAAAGCAAATAAGGAAAAATTTTGGGTCAAGAATAAAATGATTTGCTTTTAGGTGTTGGTTGACTAAGAGTTATGATGAGAGGAATAAGAGGGAAACAGAAAAATGGGGGGACAAATTAAAAAATTACTATTGTATTTAGTGGAACAAGAACTAGATAAAATGGAGAGCCAGGGATGGGAGCACTGCTAGTGAGTTAAAAAGGTGAAGTAAAAACCCCCCAAAATGCCACAAACATAAGTTTGAGTCCCAGATAAGATAATTTGTTTGTTATTGAGGTTTGAATGTGAGGAGATGTAAAAGAGAAAGGAAGAAACTAATATAGAGGAAGAAAAGAAAGAGAGAGAGAGAAAAAAAGAGGGAACCACTAAAAGAAGAAAAAAGAAAAAAGAGGAGAGAGAAAGATAGAGTTAAGGGTTTTGGAGTGCAACCCTCATAGAGAGAAAGGAAGAGGAAAGAAAAGATAATGGGAGATGTAACACTTATGGGTAGTGTAGTTCAAGGAGAGGAGAGAGTAAGACTGGCAGAGAGTTAATCGGCCAAATTGGAGGAGGAAAAAAAAATATCAAGAATGAAGATAAGAGAAACAAATGAACAAATATAATAAAATGGGATAGGTTATAAAGTCTGCAGATTATTCTTGATTTTGAGAGGTTATCTTCTTGCTTTTTCTTTTCTCTCCCTCTTCCTGGTCGGTGACTCTGTACCCCAGGTTCTGCCCCTTTGGCATGCTCAGGTAGAGGTTTGCAGTTGATAAGTCTCTATGGCGATGTCATGTATTGTGCTTTAGTCTCGTTGGCAGTCGAGGCTCATTAGCATTTATAGGCTCCAACAGTGAGAGAGTCCGTGTTCCTGGAGCCTTTCTCCTCGTCTTTCCTTCCTCAATTAGTAGCCTGATAATCCAGCTATGGGGTTGCTGCTGCCTCTGCCTCTGCCTGGATAGTAAGAGGCTCAAAGAGCTGGCAACTCCCCATTCTATTTCCACTCAGCACAGGGCTCTGGGTAAGGCTCAGTCAGTCAGAGCTGCTAGCATAATCAGGTGGGCTTTCCGCCCACTCAAAGACCTCTGGCTCTGCCACTGTGTCCGGTAACTCAGGCAGGTGCCCACTCCCGGGGCTCTTGGAGGAAACTATCGCTCACTATCTGCGCGTGCAGACCAGGATATCCGGCCGGCAGTCTCACGCTCTGAGTGAAACCCCCAACCGCATGGAAAAGTTCCAGCGTTGGAATTGGCTCTCGTTCCGTCCCTGTGCGCAGCTTTTGCAAGATGCTGGGGCAGCCTGAGATTCCGCTTTGGCCCACACAAAGGCCCCTGACTCTGCCCCTCTGTGCGATAACACGGGCACGCACTGCCGAGGCACTCGGAGGAATCTCTCGCTATCTGCGCGTGCAGACCAGGATATCAGACCGGCCGCATTTCCCTCTGAGTGAAACCCCCACCAGCACGGAAAAGTTCCACTGTTGGAATTAGTTCTCGCTCCCTCCCGTGCGCGGCTTTCCCAAGGCGCTGTAGTGCCCAGAGATTCCGCTTTTGTCCCACACAAAGGCCTCTGACTCTGCCTCTCTGTGGGGTAACACGGGCACCCACTCCCGGGGCTTTGGAAGAAATCTCTCACCCACTATCTTCGCGCGCCGACCAGGAGATCGGGTAAAATGGCTGCCCCGCTTGTCTTTCTTTGTCTGGGTTTGCCGCGAGTGTTAGCTTGTATCGCCCGGGTTGCCACAGGAACAGTTTTTCCTCGGCTTGGATCTCCGTGCCACAGCCTGGTTCGGCCGTTTGTGCTGCGGCCTGGATCTATTTACCCCCTTTGCCCGCCTCAGTTTCTATATTCACAGATCCCAGAGAAAGTTAGTGAGGTAGAAATACCTCACTAACTCCTGTTTAGGTTAGTGAGGAAGGTGGAGCATTTCTTACTCCCTAATTCCTTCAGGGTTTGGTTATATATTTAGCCAATTTTTCACTCGACCATACTTTCGGGTGTATTGTGAAACATCTGGAGTCTCTAAGGATAGGTTTTTCTGTTTCTGGTTGAAGATCTTGTTGAGTTTTGGGGGAGATTTATCGGTATCACTTCCTACCCCGCCATTACTCTGACGTCCACATGTGCATCTTTATGTTTATTGCAACATTATTTACAATAGCCAAGATATGGAAGCAACCTAATAATCTTACACTCAAGCCAGCAACCCTGCACTCAAGCTGGTAAACCCACACTTAAATGAGCAACCTCAGGGTTTCGAACCTGGGGATTAGCATAACAGGTTGACACTCTATCCACTGCACCACCAGAGGTAAAGCAAAACAATTTAAAAAATATTTATAAATAAAGTGCTTAGCACAATGCCTGGTTAAAAAAATAATTAGTTAATTAAAATATTTAATACCTTATATATTCTGGATACCAGGTCTTTATTGGAGACATGACTTGCAAATAATTCCTTCCAGTCTGTGGATTGTCTTTTCAGTTTGCATATGGTATTTGAAGCAAAAGTTTTCAATTTTGATGAAGTCCAACTTATTGTTTTTCTTTAATGACTTGTGCTTTTGGTTTCATATCTGAGACATCACTGACTAACCCAAGGTTGTGAAGACTTCCTCCTATGTTTTCTTCTAAAAATTTTATATATAGCTCTTGTTTTCTGTTCAATGACCTATTTTGAGTTAAATTTTGCATTTGGTGTGATAATAGGGTCTAATTTCATTCTTATGAATATGAACATATAGTTGCTCTAGCATCATTTGTAGAAATGAGTATTTTTCCCCCTTGAATTATCTTGGTACCTTGTTGAAAATGAACTGACTATTATTGTAAGAGTTTATCCCTGGGCTCTCAGTTGTATTCTATAGATCACTATGCCTATCTTTATTCCACTTGTACACTGTCTTGATTACTGTAGCTCAGTAGTAAGTTTTAAAAGAAAAAAGTGTGAGTCTCCAACTTGATTCCCTTTTTAAATATTTTTGGTTTTGAGAATCAGCTTGTCAATTTTTACCAAAAAAAAAAATCAGCTAGTACAATATATTGATAGGGGTTTTATTGAATCTGTAGATCAATTTGAGGAATATTGCTATTTTAACAATATTAAATCTTCCAATCCATGAACATGAGATGCTTTCCATTTACTTAGATTTTAATTTTTCAACTCCATTTTATAGGTTTTAGTATACCAATCTTAAAATTCTTTAGGTCCTTTTCTCAAGAAATTTTATTCTTTTTGATTCTCTTGTAATGGAATTGTTTTCTTAAATTCCTTTTCAGATTACTCATTGATACTGTCTAGAAATGCAATTAATTTTTGTATATTGATCTTGTATCCTGCAATCTTGCTAAACTTGTTCATTAGATGCAGTAGTTTTTAGTAGATACATATTATGGTTTAAGTCCCCTTTTTCATTTTACATCATATCAGTATGAATAGCTTTACAAGTCATTTCATCCACACCTTCTTAATTACCATTTTAAGATCTGTATGGTGTTCTACATTATGATATAACAAAATATATTTATCCACCCCCCATGATAGGCATTTATATTGATATTTCTCCTTTTTTATGATAAAAATACCAAAATAAAAAGTCTTGCTCATACCTCTTATTAATCACATATGTTCATATTCTTATAGGTCAAGACCCTAAAAAACCAGAACTGAATGGTCCTAGTGTATATATATTTAAACTGTTTGCAAATATTACAAAATTATCCCTCGAAAGGGCCCAACTTTTCTACCATCAACAGAAAAGATAGATTTATTAAGATGGAACATCAGAACAACTCACAGTTTCTAATGATTATCTTTTAACTTGAGTAGAAAGAATTCCTCTGTAATAAAGCAGTGAGATTCCTCCTGTGATAGTCAAATTAACTTGGTGCTAAGTGTAGATAGATATACAGCAGAACTCCTGGGAAAGATATTTTTCTTTCCCAGAAAATTTAACCAGTAATAACAGAGAAAAACTAAGAGGATTTACTGTAGTTCAATCAATCAACATACATACTGTGAAGCTTTCTAAAATTTTTACTTACTGATTCCCAGAGGGATATGGTTGATTCAGTAGTTCTCAGAATAGGAAGGACGTGTTCAGAATGCAGAAACACATGCAGACTGGTTGTACCTGTATACCTCTCCAAATAAATAATTACTCAAGTTTGTATATGCCTGTGCACCAATACACAAATATACATATAAATTCTATGTTGATTTTGGCATAAAATGGTTAACTAACAACCCCCTACTTCTGCCAGAAGGGTATGTTATAATCATATTCAAACAAAGAGTGTGGTGGTTCCTCACTCAACCACCAAGAGATCCTTGGTAGGTTACACTTGAACTTCCAAAGCCAGTTTTAAAGTACTTCTCCATCAGCTCAAAATGCAGAGGTCTGTTGCCTATGAATGAAAGGATAAAGACCAGAAGCCAAATGCCCATTACTTGGGGCATCTTAGCTTTATTCTCTTTAGATTGTAAAACTGTCAGCCAGTATTGTGCAGAGTGAATTGAATGGAAATAACATCTTAACAGAAATGACTTAACTAAAACTATTCTCTAAGTGAGTACATCAGCAAAGACTACCTCACCAATATGTTCTCAGAAGCAAGAAGGTGACTAAAAATGTGATCCACATACAAGGTGACCCAACAGAACCTGGAAAAGGAATAATGCAGGCCGTTCCAGATCATAAATTATCATCTTAGCCCTAAGATTAATGTTTATTAATATTTTAAGAGAAAAAACTAATTGATAGCAGAATCCAGAGTAAAGGATCTCAATCAAGTTGATAGGTATTTGTTTGCAGTTAACACTAAAGTAAAATCTGAATTACTGTTTGTCAAGATTCCTTTGTTTTTAAATCACATTTTATTTTCAATTTTATCTCACCCCTCAAGGCATATATTTATTAAGTAACTTCCCTATGGAAACTCTAGGCAAAACATCATATACAAATATAACACAAGATCCTATAAAAATCTACTGATCATAGTTTGCAGAGACTTTTCATGCTTTATAAATTTAACAGTACTGATATTCTACAAACAACTTAAAGTTGTAATTAATCCTTTAAAACTAGTCTCCAAAGTAAATTTAATCAATTACATTGCTTTATTCTGATATTTAAAGTAATAATGGAAACTGTTCTAAGTCAGGGGCTGAGTCTGTCTTGTTTATTGTTTTCCCAGCATTTATCACAATGCTTGCTATTTAGTAGACACTCAACAAAGGTTAGTTGAATAAAGGGACTTCAGATTAATGCACAAAAACATAAAAGAGAAAAGAAAGACAACACACATCTTGACCAGTTTATAAATTCAGTAAAAGTATATATTTTTGCTCAGTTTTGTGACTGTCTTCTTAGAAAACTACTGTAAATGAAGTTACTGTGTTTAAACTATGCTCACATTTTACACTATAATACATAATGACTTATTATCTCCAAAAATGTTTTTATTGCTTTATGCTTCATCAACAGTGTCAGAGATTCCTATTAACCAAACATGCCTCAGCACTTTCTCATTTTTTCCCTTCCAAATAATCTAGTATTGTTATTTTCATTTTCAATTTTTTCTTGAGAGAGAGAGAGAGAGAAAGACAGGTAGGAAGAGAGAGAAGGGGACAAGAGAAATGTGCAGCATCCATTCATAGTTGCTTCACTTTTGTTGTTTATTGATTGATGCTTGTCATACATGCCTTGATGGGTGAAAGGGAGAGACTCATGCCAAGCCAGTGACCTTGAGCTTCAAGTCAATGAATGACCTTTAGGGCTTAAACCCTTGAGCTTGCACTCAAGCAAGTGACCTGGTCTCGAACCAGGACCCTCAGCATCCTCAGTGAAAAGCTCTACCCACTGCATCACCACTGATCAGGCTCAATTTCTTTTTCTTTCTTTTTTTTTTTTTTTTTTTTTTTGTGGCAGAGACAGTAAGAGTCAGAGAGAGGGACAGATAGGGCAGACAGATAGGAAGGGAGAGAGATGAGAAGCATCAATTCTTCATTGCAATTCGTTAGTTGTCCATTGATTGGTTTCTCATATGTGCCTTGACCGTGGGGCTACAGCAGACCGAGTGACGCCTGGCTTGAGCCAGTGAACTTGGGCTCAAACTGGTGAGCCTTGCTCAAACCAGATGATCCCATGCTAAAGCTGGCGACCTCGGGGTCTCGAACCTGAGTCCTCTACATCCCAGTCTGGCACTCTATCCACTGCACCAATGCCTGGCCAGGCCAGGCTCAATTTCTTGATTATAAAATAGAAAAATGGGTTTTTTTTGTTCATTACCTTAAATAGTTCTTAATAAATTGGTTGTTTTCTTCTCCAACTTTTTATGAGAATATAAATTCTTTATATAACATTTTATATAGTAATATATTCTATCATCTATTAAAATTTTTATTTTTTAATGTCATCTACACTGTTATTTATTATCTATATATATAATATTCATATATATAGTAACTAGACCTATAAAAATTATTTTTATTTCTTTAGTGTCATTCCACAGGTCATTAAAATTTAAGTTCACATGATCATTTTGCTATACTTTTCTTAGTTTCATTTATTTTTATTTAAATTTTAATATACCAAGAAAGTGGTTTAATCTAAACTATGAAGTATAAATTTAAATTTTATTTTCACAATCAACTAATTATCCTAGTATTTTATAAACAGACCATGAGACTTAAAATATTATATTATAATACCAAAAAACTATTATAACTGTCTCTAAATTATTTTCAGTCTTGTGTCATTTGTCCTTTTATTTTAACAGCAGCACTACCACCTTTTTCTAAAATGTGGTCTTTATACACTTTATTGTTTTTTAATGCCTTTGTTTTCATGTTTTATTGAGAGGTTCCCCTTTTGAAGCGGAGTATTCCTACTTCTGGACTATTCTTTTATGTTTACTTTTTCATATAAGTTTTAAAAAACGATTTTAATTGGCTTGTCTCCCAAATCTCATTGAAATTTCTTCTGGAATTCTCAGAATATGGTTAAAAACTCTCCTCAAGGTAGTAATTGTGTGTTATTTTAACACAACTATTAAAAAAAATGGAGCTGTTTTCAAGAAAATAATTATAAGTGAAAAAATAAATATAAATAAAAAAAAATAAGAATGTCAAAAACTCATTAGCAAAGAACCATGGATCTTTTCTCTCTAGGGAACCTTGAAATAAACTAAAACAAAACAAACAAAAAAAGCCCGTGTTTTAACCACGAGAGGGCAGTGCACTCTAAATAATGGATTTAGCCAAGACACCCAGTCTCACTTAAATTGAAGATCAAATTTTTGTAAGAATAAAAATAGGTTTATTTTAAACTCCAAAGTACTTTTAGACTTTATTCTGATATTGTCAATATAATATTCAGTTAGAATATTTATAGACATATGGTCACCACTAAATAATCCATATTAATATGTCAGCTGCTGCCTGTGCAGCCACATTGCTGAAGACCTACATGAAATCGGAAGCTGTTCTGTACAAACGAGACCTTCCTGAACACAGGAACTGGGTCTTGTTCACCAGCTGTTTCTGTAGCAGTAACGTGGGATTCAGTTTATAGTAACAACTTCAACATAGGGTGAAGAAAAAAATCATCTATAGTCTCACCCTTACTCAATTTACGAATTAGTTCAAAAGAAACCTGGTACATTAGAAACTAGTACTACACTTAGGAAACCAGGTTTCCTGCTCTGGACTTTGGCCTTCAGAAGGCCCCATTTTGCCCTCCCCTAGACTTACCACCTGTCTGTCAGGCTAGGCTCCCTTCCTCTCATGGTCAACACAACATGGCCTTCTGAAGTCTATCATCACTCTGTGAAAGCATGCTCTGGTTATTTCAGACACAACACTCAGTAGAGTCTCTGTTCCATGTTTAGGGAGTCCACTTCTCTGAATCCATCTTACCCAGAGTAGATTATGCTGTGTGTGTGGAGAGCCTAGACCCAAGGGCTAGCTAATGAAGATTTCTTTGGAATGTGGACAGAGTTTGCTGGTGGGGGCTGGGTTTTATAGACAAGGAGATTGAAGAATTTTATCTCTTTAATCCTTATATTTCTGAATTGCATTATTTTAATAATAATTATGTATGAATTATATAACCTTTAAAATACAGAGGTAAAGTCTATTACAGCATTATTCATGGTGGCCAAGACATGGAAACAAACCAAAGTGTCCCTCAATAGAGGATTGAGTAAAGAAGAGGTGGTACTTCTATACAATGGAACACTACTCAGCCACAGGAAGTGATGGCATAGTGCCATTTACGACAACATGGATGGACTTTGAGAACATTATACTGAGAGAAACAAATAAATCAGAAAAAGCTAAGATCTGTATTATTTCTCACATAGGTGGGAGATAAAACTGAGACTCATGGACATAGATAAAAGTGAAGTGGATGCCAGGGGGAGGGAAATGTGCAGGAGGGGATTGAAGGAAGGGTGTAAAGAGCAACAATGTAAGGTGATGAAAAATGATTTGACTTTGGATGATGCGTATACAACATAATTAACAGTCCAAATAGTATAGAAATGTTTACCTGAGATCTATGTACTCTTATTGATCAATGTCACCCTGTTAAATTTAATTTTAATTTTCTAAATAAAAATTTTAAAAATGATATGGAAATTGGAATCAACATGATTTGGTGACAGGTTGGATATAGAAAGTAAAAGGGAGTGAGTGATCTGTCCTTAGGATTCAGAGTGAAGGACTGATTGCATAGTAGAATTGAGAATCAGCAAATGAAGTTAGAAATTCAAGAAGCAGAATGTGTTCAAGTACTACATGGTGTAAGAACGATAAACTCTATGAAGAACAAATTATATTGAGGAACAATGTAATACAGGCATTCCCCGCTTTTTGAAAGTTTGAATTTTGCTACTTTGCTTTTATGGAAGACTTACATTATTAGTACCTGTTTTCACTAACAGAATGGAACTTGAAGAGGACTTTCACTTTTACAAAGAAGAAAAAAGGCAAAAAGCAAAAATAGCATTCAGCATTTGTTTTTGCAAGGAGCTGTGCCATTACAGAGGCAGTGAGCTCCCCAAGCAGCGAGAGAGGCCTTTTCTTTTTTTTTTTCTTTTTTTTTTTTTAATAATTTTATTTTTTTAATGGGGCGACATTAATAAATCAGGATACATATATTCAAAGATAACAAGTCCAGGTTATCTTGTCGTTCAATTATGTTGCATACCCATCACCCAAAGTCAGATTGTCCTCTGTCACCTTCTATCTAGTTTTCTTTGTGCCCCTCCCCCTCCCCCTCCCCCTTTACCTCTCCCTTTCCCCCCTCCCCCCGTAACCACCACACTCTTATCAATGTCTCTTAGTCTCACTTTTATGTCCCACCTACATATGGAATAATGCAGTTCCTGGTTTTTTCTGATTTACTTATTTCACTTCGTATAATGTTATCAAGATCCCACCATTTTGCTGTAAATGATCCGATGTCATCATTTCTTATGGCTGAGTAGTATTCCATAGTGTATATGGACCACATCTTCTTTATCCAGTACATCAGACTAAGAAGTTTTTGCTCAGCAAGAGAAACTGACAACAAAATAAACAGACAGCCAACTAAATGGGAAATGATATTTTCAAACAACAGCTCAGATAAGGGCCTAATATCCAAAATATACAAAGAACTCATAAAACTCAACAACAAACAAACAAACAATCCAATAAAAAAATGGGAAGAGGACATGAACAGACACTTCTCCCAGGAAGAAATACAAATGGCCAACAGATATATGAAAAGATGCTCATCTTCTTTAGTTATTAGAGAAATGCAAATCAAAACTGCAATGAGATATCACCTCACACCTGTTAGATTAGCTATTATTAACAAGACAGGTAATAGCAAATGTTGGAGAGGCTGTGGAGAAAAAGGAACCCTCATCCACTGTTGGTGGGAATGTAAAGTAGTACAACCATTATGGAAGAAAGTATGGCAGTTCCTCAAAAAACTGAAAATAGAATTACCTTATGACCCAGCAATCCCTCTACTGGGTATATACCCCCAAAACTCAGAAACATTGATACGTAAAGACACGTGCAGTCCCATGTTCATTGCAGCATTGTTCACAGTGGCCAGGACATGGAAACAACCAAAAAGCCCATCAATAGATGACTGGATAAAGAAGATGAGGCCCTTTCAAACTCCTCATCCAGGAACCACGCTCAGCGTTTATCAGCACCATGCCACCAGAGCTTTGCATTACGTCGGTGAGCACATGATCTATCTCGATATATTTTGACACACCTGCTTTTACTATATGTTAGCATTACCGTAGGTCTTATGTGTTACTTGTTATGATTTGGTAGGTTATTTTGGAAGTCTGGGAGTGCTCAAAAGTTTCCTATATAAATTAATGGTAATTGCTACTTTGCTTTATAGCAGTTTGGTTTACAAAAGTTTTTAGAGGAATGTTCTACTTTAGATAGTGGCTGAAACCTGTATTTGAGTGTAAATATCTGAAGAGCAATCAGAATTTCTAGTGGAGATACCAGAAGAAAGGGTTGAACTAGATCACGCATTTTGAAAGGCATCTGTGCAGAGCTGACAATATAAGCAAAGAGATCATACAGGGAAAAGTGTGTAAAGTACAAAGGTCCAAGTCAATACTTTAGGAAACAATAAAATTTTGGTGTAAGAGGGAAATTGAGAAGGAGTGATTAGACAGGCCGAAGAATCTGGTAAGTTGAAACCAAGGAAAAGTTTCAGTAAGTGCGAAGAGGTTTTATTAGTAAAATGGAGTAGAAGAGGCCTATGCACTACATTCTTACAAGCATTGAAATGATTAGATCTTCAAGGGGTCATATGTCAACTTAGAGATATTCCTGTTGGTCAGTGGTCAGGATGATGTCAGTGTACTTCAGATTGAACAAAGAATGGGAGGTTGGTTAGTAAAACTAGTAATGGAGTCTACGTTTTTAAGCCATCTTCCCTGAAGAAGATAAGGAATAAAACAGTGTAGCGATTTTGAGGCTTGATGGAAGAGGCTACTCCCAGGAGAAGCTATGGGTTAATCATAAGAAAATCTGGCCATTTAGCTCAGTTGGTTAGAGCATCAGCCCAAAACATGAAAGTTGTGGGTTCAATCCCCAGTCAGGGCACAAATAAGAAGTGACCAAAGAATACACAACTAAGTGAAACAACAAATAAATGTTTCTCTCTCTCTCTCTCTCTCTCTCTCTCTCTCTCTCTCTCCATCTCTCTCCTTTCTTCTCTCTGTCTCTCTAAAATCAATATAAAAAAAAATTTAAATCTGAACAAATGTCATCTGGAAGACTGCCCTCATTGAAAACCCAAATATGACCTCTATTTTTTGTCTTTTCCTATTCTTTCTTGACTCCTAATCACCAAAATTCATTCTTGAGTGGTACCAATTAGAAGTCAAACATTAAATAAATGAACTATTTCCTGACCATAATGTATAGGTTCTCTTCTATGAAGATTAATGTTAAAGTACTGCTTTTATTCTTCATCATTGATCATTTTGTTGAAATGTAAATTCATGAAACAAGTCTAATTTATAAACCAATTTAGAAAACATAGTGTTCTAAGCAGTAAGTAGTAAGTTGATATGCACATTTGGTAATAGAGTCAGAAGCTAGTAGAAGTCAAAAGAAATGTCGGCTGCTCAAAGTTTATTATTTTTTAAATTTCCTTTGGCATACTCATCTTGGCTTTAATTTCTCTTCTTATGCTTAAATTTGTAAGTCATGAAGGCTTAGTATTGATTTATGCCAACTGGGACTTTAATGGATTCCATATTGGTTTAATTCCAACATCATGTTCTACCTCATTGCAGTCACCTTCCTCCAGCACATAAAACATGCTCCCCTATCCCTGCTCCCCACTGTTCTCCTCACCTCTCCTCATGCTCAGCTCCAACCACAAGCCATTCTCCCTTGATAAGTTCATATCCTGCCAGTCCTATGCACAGCCCCCTGAGTAGGTGCTCTACCTCTATGTGGACCCCAGAGGAAACAAGACAGTCAGCTAAATACAGTAAATCCTCAGTTAACATTGTCAACATGTTTTTGGAAATAATATATAATGAAATCAATTTTATCATTGGCCAATTAATACAAACAGCAATTGGCCCTGGCCAGTTGGCTCAGTGGTAGAGTGTCGGCCTGGCGTGCAGGAGTCCTGGGTTCAATTACTGGCCAGGGACCACAGGTGAGGCACCCATCTGCTTCTCTACCCCTCCCCCTCTCTTTCCTCTCTGTCTCTCTCTTCCCCTCCCACAGCCAAGGCTCCATTGGAGCAAAGTTGGCCCAGGCGCTGAGGATGACTCTGTGGCCTCTGCCTCAGGCACTAGAATGGCTCTGGTTGCAACAGAGCAACACCCCAGATGGGCAGATCATCGCCCCCTGGTGGGTGTGCTGGGTGAATCCTGGTCAGGCGCATGCGGGAGTCTGTCTGACTACCTCCCCGTTTCTAACTTCAGAAAAATACAAAAAAAAAAAAAAATACAAACAGCAATTAAGTTTCTGTGGCATTTTCTGGTCACAGAACCCACCAAACCTCTAAATAAAAATCCAAAACACTTCTAATAGTAAACATTGAAATTAATGTGATCTATACATACATTTTTAAAAGATTAATAGAGACAAGTAAGCCCTAGCCAGAAAATTCAGTTAGTTAGAGCATCATCTTGAAATACCAAGGTTGTAGGTTCGATTCCCAGTCAAGTCACATACAAGAATAACCAATGAATGCATAAATAAGTGGAACAACAAATGGATGTTTCTCTCTCTCCCTCCCTCTTCCTCTCTCTCTCTCTCTCTCTCTCTCTCTCTCTCCATACCTCTCTCTCTCTCTAAAATCAATCAATCAATAAAAAATAAAATAAAACAAATAAAGACAAAGATTAATATCACACAGACTGTGCCTCCCCTGGGAATCAATTTTCCTTTCAGCATTATAATGAAACAACATTAAACAAAACAACATTATTCGAGAATCTGTAACATACTTCTAGAATCCAAGGGAGAGTCTCAAGAAATTACACACTGCCTCCTCCATGAGGTTTTGTTTGTTTCCTTCTTCCCTTTGGTGTGTGTGTGTGTGCGCGCGCGAACGTGCATACTTCAAAATAACTCCTTCTTGACTCCATGGTAAGACTCCTCATTCTATTTTTTGAAATAGCTAATTATATGAGTACATATTATCCTACCTCTCTCCCTACCCACTTGCATCCAATAAAACACAGTGCTCTAAATCTGATTCATTCAATCCACGTAATATTCCAGGAAGATAAAGGGGGCTTCAGCAATATAGTTTGTGAGAATCATGGCCTTCCTGTATGAAACATGGCCCTCAGTTTTCACTGGGGATAAAGGCCATCTGGGGCCAAGTCTCACCAGGCCCTTAGGAATCTTTGTTTGGGCGCCATGCTATGGGCTGAGCTTTTGAACAAAGGACACACCTCTTCAGGGCAAAAACAAATTGTTGGTCAGTTTTGTTTAGATAGCTTGAAACCTTAAAGAAACACAAGATAGTTTCCTAACTGTTCCCCAGGTCTTTTACAATGTGGAAGGAAGCTCTGCCTCCTCTGGTACAGTGAGTCACATTATTAAATAGAGTAGTAACTGTACTTTTCAAGGGTGGCTCCCCTAGAAAAGAAGTTTGAAGATAATTGTTCAACCAAGTCCTCAATAAAATTTGTTGCCAAACACTTTCCTTCTCAATTTCCATTGGAGGGGAAGAGGGGAAGGAGGTGGTTCATTCTCCAGTGACTTCTGCTTATTTCATTGTGGAAGAAAGGCCAAACTCCATCATGATACCAACTACAGGATATCATTTGACTTATTTGATATCTTCACTAAGCCATCTGTCTCTTCTGTATCCAAAATCTTTTCATTGTAGTATCTCATAGCAAACAAGGGATTGAGTATTAGAAGTATGACTTTGTATCTTTATAGCTCTTGTGATTCAAGGTACCCTAAAGAAATTACCAACACTTGTTCAGTTATTCATTCAACGAAACTAGTTTAGACTGTCTCATTGTAGGTGTGGTCATTGAGATTGACACTGAGGAAGGAGAGAGAAATAAGATATAAATTCCCACCCTTAAGGAGCTCACGGACAGTAAATCATTACCCCCATGTTGTGTGATAATTAGCCTCATACGCTGTGATAGAATGAGGCACAAGAAGCTCAGGGGGAATAACGGAAGCCATGATAGTCTGAGGAAATCACACATGGCTTCTGGAGGAAATATTACAAAATCTGAACCCAGGAGGGATTTGAAGTTATTGGGATCTGGAAAAGGCAGACAAGTGTTCTTATGAACTGAACTGAGGAGAGTGAAAGCATGCATCAGCCCAGCAGTGAGAGAGCTGAAACTGGTCTACTGTGACTTAGAACACATAGCTGAAAGTTTGGGGATATTGACCACAGATGTCCATTTGTTGAAGGGGAAAAGTTAGTGGTGGAATCTTGAGTAGAGTTCTTGTATCTGGTCTGTTAATCTCAGAAATTTTATAAATAAAATTGGGGATTTGGGCTGCCAACATTCAGAAACCCTAAAAATATGTTTTCTGAGATCTAAGCAAATTAAAATAAATTTCTAAAAATAATTTTATAGTTACAGAAAGAAATGAAAGATAGTACAAGAGATCCCTAATCTCCCTCACCCAGTTTCTCCTGTCATTAATATCTCCACATCCATATGATACATTTGTTATCATTAATGAGTTTATAGTAGTACATTAGTATTAACTGAAGTCTGTGCTTTATATTTTCTCAGTTGTTATAATGTCTTTTTTCTGTGCCAGGATCCCATCCTGCATACCACGTCATGTTTATTAGTTATGTGCCCCTAAAGTCCTCTTGGCTCTGACTATCCTTGTTTCTGATGACTTGGACAGTTGTAAGTATTATTCGTCTGTTATTTTGCAGACTGTCACTCAATATGGGAATGTCTAATGTTTTCTCATGCTTAGACTAAGCTTATATGTTTTAGCAGGATGTGTCAACTTTTCAGTAGAAAAATCTCATCTATATAAGGAGAAGGCTTGTCCTAGGCAAGATTGGGAAGTAAATACAATTTCCCTTGTATTCACTTCATCATCCACATGTTTCTACACCCACCTCCCCAGCACCAGTATCCAGTGCTATCTCTCATCTATTTGTCCATACTTCCCAGGTTCTTCCCCCAATAAAACTTCTTTGACCTTCCTCTCTTCCTCTTGCTATCCGCATCCAGGCTCACTGGTTCTCTGTAACATCCTATGCCTCCTTTACTCCTCAGAGCTATTCTTTTTTCAGAAGTTTCTACACAACACTTCCCACACCCCTTGATGTCCACCTTATCCCATTCTACATCTCAGTTACCTAACACCTCCCATTGATACTTCTAGTACATGCAAATGCCAGCTTTCTCAGGAAGACCCTCTACCACCACTGGCTACAGCCTGCCTGTTAGAAAATCAAATCTTAGAGAAGCTTCAACTGTTCCTTAAATAGCATTACAATCAGGTCCTTATATGATTCTGTGGTTAATGCCGACTTCCCCTACTATCTGTAAGCTATGTGAGGGCAGAAAATATTACTATTTTTTCTCACCTGATATTGTCAGTGCCTTGCACAGGGCCTGAGAGCCAGAGGATGCCCACTACACATCAGTGATGGGGAGGAAGGGAGATGGTAAGACCATGGCAAATACAGGATTGGTACTTTGACTTAATTAATCAACTTTGTGGGATATTTAGGACTGCAGCAATATAATTTCAGTTCTCTGTGAGCACAGTAGGAAGCATTCAAAGGAAAGCAGGGAGGGAATGCTTTATTGGAGTCCAATCAGCACCCTATGAACTATAGTATGGGGTGATGGTGCCTTCAGTAATCAGAAAACTTGTCTTGCATTATCATATGCTGTTCCACTTTTTGAGACAGAAGAAGTCTTCAGACCAACAGCTTCTTAATATCTTAAGATATTTCAAACACTCCTAGTTAGCTAACAGGATTCATGGAAACAAAAGTATATTAAAGATACTGTAGAAATAACATTTTCAGATTATCAGAAGCCGTTAAACTCTCAACTCTTCCTATAACCAGTAAAACTGACTTTCTGCTAGAAATCATAAACTTCCATATATGCAGACATACATGTGTGTGCATGTGTGTATATGTGTGTGTATGTGTGTGTGTGTTTGTGTATGTAAAGGGTACATTTGAGGAAGAGTATAGCAGCAGGAACCACCATTAACCTCTTTTGGGATCTTGGAAGATATAAGTAAATAATTAAATAGTGAGGAATTAAATTAAGTTTTGTAAATTAAAATTTTAAGAAGTAATAGAACATAAAAAACATTATCTAAAAAAGAAATAAATATCATCCAAAATATATTTTATATTCCATTATGGCTGCAACTTAGAATACATGCTAATAAAAAACTACATTATTCTCATATTTTTTGATTTGGCCCCGACCCAACCACAGATGAGTAAGCTAATCAAGAATCCTTAACATCAAAAATATGCAATTTTTTCCTGACACATACACACCTCCCAAATACAGTGATAGTTTACAAACAATGAACAGAAAGACAATCTTTAGTTAACTTATCCAGCATCATAAAGAGCTGGTACCTGTTCTGATATTTAAAGCTCAGTCTTCCCTCTCATACTAAAGTGAATGCAAGTTTGGAGGAGATTTCAGAAATTATCTTACCCATCTTGTATCCACAATATAGAATTAGCCCACTTACTGAGTCAATCTTCTCTGAATCATTTTAGATACTTGCTGAACAGTATTACAAAGAGTTAAAACAAAAATAATGGAAGTATTACCATATGGAGTTTTTTTTTCAAATTTTCTTCATGTTAAGAATAAGTTAGCACCTTGTAAGTTATGATTGATTTAGGCAAGTGAAAGTGGGTTACAATAATTTGAATATTTTAGAAAGGAATTCACATACCTAAATATAACTTTGATTGGATCCTGGAACAGAAAAAGGATATTCATGGAAAAACTGTTGAAACCCAATCATAGCCTATAGTTTACTTTAATAATACTGTACCAATGTTTATTTCTTAGTTCTGACAAATACACCATGGTTATGTGGGATGTTGATGTTGGGCAAGAAGAGTGAAGGACATAGAGAAAATCTCTGCAAACGTCTTTGCAACTTTTGTGCAGATCTAAAATTATTCCAAAATAATGGTTATAGAAAAAAACAAACAAAAGGATACTGACACATCTCATGGAACCCTAGCAGTTAAAATGTACCACAAGGAACTAGAACCATAAAAGAAGAAAAAATTGTAGAGACGATCATATGCAAACTGTTCAACTACACTAGCAATTGAAGAAATAGAAATGAGATATATTGTTTTTACTATGAAATCAGCTAGTGAATTATGATAACCAATGTCGAGTAGATTTTGGAAAATGATCCCTTTACACACTGTGAGAAATATTCATCGTATCAGGATATTTATATTACTGTTAATAGAAAACTTACCTCACACTGGGAAAAGAGGGAAGTTTTTGGTTCTGAAACCTGAAAAGTTCAAAGTTAGGTCAAACTTCAAATAAAGTCTGGTCTTAGAGTACAACAATTCAGGTTCTGTCTGTCTGTCCTCTCTGCTTTCTATAGTGTCTACTATACCTTAGCACTCCTCATATAGCATTAGACTGCCAGAGGTCTCATAACAAAGGCTTCCTCCTTTCCATCAAAAAGTCAAGAGAATAATTTTCCCAACAGTTCTGGAAAAGTAAATATTTCTCACCTCAATGGCCTTAGTGAAGTTATGGGTCTATCTCTGAGCCATTCACTCTGTCCTGGAAAATGGTTTCACATGTGGTGACAATTCCTCCAATGCCATCTGGATGAGAAGATCAGAGGGAACGTCCATCAAAGGAAATGGAGAATACTATTTCCAGGAAGGAGGGGTATACATTAACTTAACTTTTATGGAAGCTCTAACAGGACAGGGAATTTCAAACAATTTTAGCTTTTTAATTCATTTCAAGTAATCAAAGTTGTACAAAAAAGGAATTGTGCATAAGAGATGTTTTGATAATTTTATAGAAAAAAAAAACTTAAATAATCTTAATTCCCAGCAATAGTATGTTACATAGGTTACAAGGTTACAAGGTACTGCTCAATGAATGATCATGCAGCCACTGAATATCAAGTTTTCAAAACCTACTGACATGTGAATAAAAGTCATATTGTACTGGTAAGATCAACAAATAATTCTTGATATCTTACCATGTGCCAGGCACTGGGATATGTCAATGAACAAAATAGACAAGAAGACCTTATCTCCTGAAATTAAATTCAAAAGATAATATTAAAAATAATACAAATCAATGTTTTAAACACCACCATTCTCAGATTCATGCACACAAAAATTTGTGTAAAGGACCAACATTTTCACATGCCTGCATACACAAATATCTGCAAAGTTGCGTATTTATATGTTAAAAATAATTATCTCTGACTGGTGTTTTATGTGGGATACTTTTTATTTCTTCTTTGTTCATTACTGTATTTCCAAAATTGTCTACCATAACCATGTATTTCCTTTTAAGCCAGAAAATAAGTAGCAAATTTGCCCAGTTTTAAGAATGGATATTAGATTTTCTTGATAACTTGGCATTTGCAGAACACCTTTTAAATGTTTAATTCCTTACTTTCTACTCTTAGAGATTTGAAAATTGGGTAGTGAGAAAGAAGGGAAAAGAGCATACTAAACTTATTTTTCTACACAGAGATCCAATTCCATCTAATTTTCTCAAATCAAACACTTGTTGCATCAAATCTCATTTATTTTAATAAATGTTGATGAATTTATATTTCCAAAGATAGAATTGCATTTTTAGATTTATCAAAAACTAAAATTGGATGCAAGGAATGGACATTACCTGTTTGTTATTTAAGATATAATTGCAAAAAGAAGTATTCTTTTGAATTTTAGAATTCCCACAGCATGACTTCTGTCATGTGTTAAAAATAACTCCAATACTGTCCAAGACATTCTGTATTAACTCTGGTGTGTGAATTCCAAAGTCATTCCCATAGGAGAGATGTTTTTAAAGCAATTTCCCATGAGAAAACAAAACATCTGACTTCTAGTGATATGAAAAATAAAATGTCTACTCAAATAGCTGACTTTTCTGTTTAACTATTCACTACCATGTCATTAGTGGTAACAACCCCCTTGGCATATATGAGCTAAAAGTGAGTATTTTGGGGAGGTTTGCGATATGGAATTCATTCCCATACACAGTTCATAAGATGTAGTAAACTCCTCAATGTGATCAACTTTGACTTCTTATGGTTGAACAGTTGATCAAAAAAATAAAAAACTATAAAGGTTCTTTGGAATTTGTTGAGTAAGTGATGAGTGAATTCAAATTGGTTCCCAGGAGTGTCATCATTAAGTTACTATTTGCTCACATAGTGAACAAAAATCTCCGAAATCCCATTATAATCAGGAAACTTTAAAAAGGTTTCATGCACATGAGGTGTTCTCTAAATATGTTGACATCTTAGTCTGAAGGATTAATGACTCTCTCCTAAGTCCCAAAAGATTCTGTTGCAGCACTGGCCAGGAATTTATACCAGAAAAAAACAAGAACTATTTTCTCACTAGATTTTGACAGTTGTTTTTTTTCACTATTTTCTGAACACCACTTAAGAATCACAATTCATCAAAAATAAATATCAAGTAGGCAAATTGTATGCATAAACAGGACCCCTCAATGAAGTTATACAAGTATCAGATACCTTTCTCTTCCCAATGTCTCTTTAGATTATGGGCAATAACAGATTTCTGCTATATAGCATATCCATAATCTTTTAGTATATGTGACAGCTCCAAATACAGGCACTGAACCCATCACTTCCAAAGAGTTGGAGCCTTTAAAAAATCAAGGCAGCCTAGTTTTTCTATAAGATTTAACTTCTTTCAGAGCGAGCAATTTTTAAATGACAGGGGCCAGTCATAAACCAATATTTGATTGGCAGCAGATATTTTCCACAAAAGAAAATAATAATTAGAAAAAATTTTAGATATAAACAGATTAAGTTAATTCCTAACATACTGTTTATAAGTTTTATTAAATTCTTTATGACTTTCTCAAAGATTTGAAACTATTAATAAACTATAATGTCAAATAAGAATTGGAGAATAAATATAAATGTTGTTATTGTTAAACGACAAATACTTTCTAAAATCAAGATCCATAGTAGTACAATAGCAATAAAAAAAAAGTCTTAAATGTAGTTTTTGAATTCATCTGTAAAACAGCCTAACAATACTGCTCAGCTGTTTAATCTGACAATTCAACATAGAATTAAACAGCTGACATTCATGGCTCAGTATTAAGAAATTGATTCAACAGAAAATCATGAAGATCTTTGAATGCTTAATATGAATTCAATGCACAAAATGGGAATTAAACCTCTAAAACAATGTTTACTTTGGCAGTCCAAAATCACAAATTACTCTTACTGCTGTAACAAAATATGCTAATTAATAATGAAATGTACAACTATTTGGCTTTATTATAATAAACCCTTTAAGATCAAGAATAGGATAACTTACACTAATAAACAGAAAACTAACTGTTAAGGCATCATTCCTGGCACTGTGAAAATCAAATTAAACTGTCCTGGCTTTGATATTCAGGAAATTACACTCTGGGCCAATTCCAGTTATTCTGAACCTTGCACCTGCAATTATCAAAGTCTGTTATTTATAGTCTTCTACTCAAACACATATTTAACTCTAGTAAAGCTTGAACTTCAGGTTCTTTCATTTGCCAGGGACTGATTCAAAGTCCTTGAACAAAGTCTAGCAATGTTTGACATGGTGATATGTTTTTGATAATTTAGCGGTGATGAGTTAAGCCCATTGTTTCTTTTAACACGGATCTCTTCTCCATCAAACTTCCTCTTGCATCAAATAGTGTTACAGTGGCCACAGACATTTTGGCCATTGGCCGAAAGATTTGCAGATTCCTTTAGTTTGGTTTGCTGGGATAGATTCATTGAAGTTTTTAGTCACTCTCATGTATAGTTCAGTACTTGTTAACTATCTCAGTGTGCAAATAGTGTCCAGAAACTATCCTACTGCTGCAGCTCAACCAGCACAGAGGCACAAGGTTCAAAACACAAAGTACCAATGAAAACGTTCTATGGCATCTGGCACTGGAAATATATGGGCAGTGAAGAAAAAAACAAAATAATTCAGTTTATATGTGATCTCTTGAATGGATTTCAGATTAATTTGTGAAAATAAAGTTAAGAAAATGGTCAGGTAGTTTTAAACTATTCCTGGAAAAAGAACTTCAAAATACATTAATCTTAAATATACATATAATCTTAACCATGCAAACGTAAGACAATAAGAAGGGGTGGAAGCAGATAGTCGCTTCTCCTCTGTGCCCTGACCAGGAATCGAACCTGGACTTCCACATGCTGGGCCCACACTCTACTGCTGAGCCAACTGGTCAGGGTCCTAGACAAACTTCTTTATGATCTTCCTTCCACAGTGAATAAATTTCTTCTAGCCTTCCAAGAGACTTGGCTTTATATTGATATTTTGGTTTCAATCTATAATTTGCATAAACTCAATCTCTTATCCCCAAATAGATCCAGAACCCAAGTCCTTGTAATATGAATAGGAACCCAACATCATCATGCACAGAGCACACATATGGACCATCAAAGCTCTGATTGTCAGTTCTGTCTTTGTTTCTGGTACCTACACATTTTCCTGACTTTCTTATGAGCTCCTCTATCCTTCCAAAAAGTATCTCTAGCATTTCTAAGTATCTTACCAGGAGGGGTTTCATGTTTTCTGTCCAGAAAATGATGACAAACTCCCTACTTTTGTATCCCTTCATCTTTCTCTCATCTACTGGGTCCCCGCAAAGATATGTTACTTCTTTCTCTTATTTATTCAGAGCATCCTTTGAAGTTCTTTCATCCTTTCTCACATTGGCATATATTTTGCTCCATTTCTGAGGAAGAACAAATGAATGATGGGGAACACAAATTTGGAAGAATAATAAAAAAACATATATATTGACTTTAATTGTATTCCTGGATGCAAACATTAACTAGATACTCTTTGATCCTGTTTCTTCTTGGAAAGTCACAAAAATGATGGTGCCCAGACATCCTTTGCATGAGGCTGAGACCATCTACAAAGTTTGCAGTCAATGCAATGTGGAAGGAAGAGGAGAACTACACTTTCAGGCCTGGCTCTAACACCCCCAGGTACATAGTTCATAGATTTCCTCTCCTCTTTCTCAGATGTTGGAGCTACCCAACGGAAGAGGCTTGAGCTCTTGAATTACTGACTGAGGTAAGGAAAGCAACAAAAGTGCTGCCCGATCCTTGTGCTATTGCAATGTCTGCAAGGAGTCAACTTTTTTTTTTTTTTTTTTTTGTATTTTTCTGAAGCTGGAAACAGGGAGAGACAGTCAGACAGACTCCCGCATGCGCCCAACCGGGATCCACCTGGCATGCCCACCGGAGGCGACGCTCTGCCCACCAGGGGGCGATGCTCTTGCCCCTCCGGGGCGTCGCTTTGCTGCGACCAGAGCCACTCTAGCACCTGGGGCAGAGGCCAAGGATCCATCCCCAGAGCCCAGGCCATCTTTGCTCCAATGGAGCCTTGGCTGCAGGAGGGGAAGAGAGAGACAGAGAGGAAGGAAAGGGGGGGTGGAGAAGCAACTGGGTGCTTCTACTATGTGCCCTGGCCGGGAATCGAACCTGGGTCCCCCGCACGCCAGGCCGACGCTCTACCGCTGAGCCAACCGGCCAGGGCAGGAGTCAACTTTTATTGTGTTAAGTTTCTGAATTTGGAATGTTGCAGGCATTATTTATCCAGACTAATATTTCCCATTATAGTTATTTATAATATACAATTTTAAGTTGAAATGCTCAGATATATGGTATATTTTTTAAATGACATCATTAGAGTCTAAATATGTTCATGGTTAAACTATAAAATTCCTTTGTAGTGTCTTAAGTTTACCAATTTTTAATTACTTGGTTGTGTATTTCCAAATAAGATGTCAAAATATTGATGTGAATATTTATGGCAGCTGTACATTTATTTATGCAGTAGCAACCACAAAAAAATATTCATTGATAAAAAAATGTCTTCTTGGAATCTGAATGAAATGCTAAAACTCTTGAGTTGATATGAGAGAAAACTGAGAAGTGAATCCTGACCAATTCCCAGTACGTAGTTGGATTTTAGGCTGGTCAAGCTGTGTGAACATGTAGATACCACTCTATGTATACTTTGGAGAAGAATGAATGTAAATGCTGTCAAGTGTATACAGGTAAGTTCTATATCTGACTAATGTTTATAATGAATTTTTATTGTCTGGTGAATATTCATATATGTGTGTGTTCTTAACAAAAAGCAAAATGTTTAAAACAATTTACCTTTCATAACATTTTCATATATGATGATATATAGAATTGATTAGCTCTGAAAAAATCAACTTACACACAAAGAAGAGTTTAAATTCAAAGTGAAAACTTTAAACTTTATTTCTCATATGTCACTATAACATGGTAATTGTTTGAAAGCTGTATAACATTTGACATTGTTGCTAATTATATTTTATTCCTTTGCAAAGATATCTTAGATTATTGCATAACATTAGAAACTTTTCTAAATGGGAGGGATTTCCAAAACATTTTAAAAACACAGAAGCAAAGGCATAGTTAAATGAAATGCCTTGCTCCAAGCCTTAGAGAGAGACAAAGGCAAATCTGGAAATAGACTCCAGGGTCCTATTCCCTAGTTCTCTCTTGCTTTTGTACAGATTTCTCACTTGCATTTACAAATCTTTCTTTTCCAAAATAAATCTTAAAATTTTTTGAATAACTTGGCATTTTACCTTTTGAAACTTCATTTTCAACTTTATGTTGTCAATATATATATATATTATATATATATCGAGAGCAACTTTATATACTCAATATATATATTTTCTACTTTTGTGATTTTCAAATTAAAAATATCATTAATAATTTTCCTAAAATATAAAAGGTGCTCCAGAACAAAGAAGCATTTTGTTCATAATTGCATCTAGGGGCCACAAAGAAAGGCAGCCTTGACTCTAACCTAGATGCAAAATGGCAACCTTGCATCAGGACCTTCATCACAACGTGAAAATCCCCATTGCTACTTCACAGCTGTGAGATTCTGGACAAGTTGCTTAATTCCTCTGAGCCTCAATTTCTCATCTCAAAGTGTGGGGTGAAAAGTGGGGGAATAGAATCAGTTCACAGGGTTTTGAAAATTAATAAAGCTCAATGTTGTGAATGTTATAGAGACTCAATCAATAAAATGCAATGTTAATTATTTTTCAAAATTTTCCTGCCCTGGCCAGCTAGTTCAGCAGTAGAGTGTCGGCCCAGCATGTGGAAGTCCCAGGTTTGATTCCCGACCAGGGCACACAGGAGAAGTGCCCATCTGCTTCTCCACCCTTCCCCTCTACTTTCTATCTCTCTCTTCCCCTCCTGCAGCCAAGGCTCCATTGGATCAAAGTTGGCCTAGGCACTGAGGATGGCGCTATGGCCTCCGCCTCAGGCACTAGAATGGCTCCAGTTGCAATGGAGCAACACCCTGGATGGGCAGAACTTTGTCCCCTAGTGGGCATGGCAGGTGGATCCCGGTCGGGTGCATGTGGGAGTCTGTCTCTCTACCTCCCTGCTTCTCACTTCAGAAAAATACAAAAAAGAAAAAATTCCCAAATGTGGTAGAAAACAATGAATATCATTTCAGAATAGAATCAAGAATAATAAAATCTTTAATGTCAATGGAGTTTCCACTAATCTTATACTTTTCATAGAAAAATTGTCATAACTTAATATTAGGATAAAATGTAAGTTTCCAAATACAAAGTTCATAGCAACAAGAAACAAGCTGAATTTTGCAAGCCAACTCATTTGGAACTTCTTTTAGATGAGGGAATCACAAGTTTAAATCCTCAAAGATCACTCACACTCAGAAGCTGTTTAATTGTCATCTGAATTATTTTTCTATAGTTCAACCAACAGCAAAGTGCTTGGTTATGGAAAGATCGCTTCAGCAATTATAGTATTAAATCAACATATGTCTAAATCATTTCCTATTTTTGTTGGTGAGGCTTGCCAAGCAATGAAAATACATTCACTATTAAAGAAAAAAAATGTTTGGAGGTTTAAATTTTACTATTTCATGGGCTAAACTAATTCACAACTTCAAATATTAGTATTTTAATAAATTAGTTGAAAGATTTTTTATCAAACAAGACACCTCATTTGTTTTCTGTCTCTCAAAGACCACTGTTTTTTGTTGCCTGATCTCCAGTATCTTGAAAATATTTTCATATATTTTGTCTGTATTTTTATTGTTTTAGCAGGGAGAGTAAATATGCTTCTTATTATTTGTAAAGCCAGTGGCTGTGGCTACCATCACAGCCACCAGGCCCATGCAGGTTCGCATTGGATTCGGACAGTTGGTAAAGAAACAACGGAGCCAAAAACTGGTGGGCCATAGTCTTTAATCCTAGCTTGCACCCGGCGGGCAAGCAAAAACACACACTGGGCTCCAAAACCACTCACATTCAGTGCTCACAAAGCTACTGACTTATCCGAGTTTCCTAGAATCAAAGGTTTCTAGCTCACCAGACTTTATTCACCTCTGTTCCCCATCTCCTTCCTTCTCCCTGCACAAACTCTGCACAAACTGGCTTCTCACTCAACACTCCACCATCTTGGCTGCTTCTCCTGGCCTCTTCCACGTGGCCTTTCTCTGCTCTCCTCTGCTCTCTGTTCTAATGCTAATCTCAGGAACCAAGAGCGCAAGCTCCCATTCTGCCCCTATTTTATAGTGTAGATTCAAAATCTTTAATCCAATATACAAAATGGGGAAGTCTCTAATACAAAGTCACTTATCTGGGGCATAATTGGATTGTACCACTCCACATCAAAAAGGGTGGGAAAGGCTTAATCCTAAAACCAAGCCCCAGGCTACAAGGCTTCTGCCTGCCCACAGCCCGCCCCCAACACACATTAATATCACCTGGGTAATGGCCTCCACGCGGGCAGCGCCATCTTTAATAAAGTGAGCATGATATATTTTATCTGCCCAACATTATTCCTAGGTTGAAAGAAAGTGTATGAACTGATTTAACAAAGAAAGGTTCATAAAAATTTTTGAAAGTGGGAAATTCTTGTCTTGAGGTCATTGTAGATGATGACATATCAGGCACTGTGAAATAGCATGGGAAGTAGTAAGTGGAAATTTAACTGATTTATTGTTTAACCCAGTGTTGGGCAAATGAGTTTGTAAAATTTGTATTTTTTTAGTTTGCTCACTTTTATTGTTAGAAAATGGCACTGGGCAGCCACATGTGTGCTTGCCCTCAGAGCAGGGCAGTTGATTGCAAATTGAGAATTGCATTCCTGCTTTGGAGGGGCCATTGTTTTGCTAATGCTTGCTGAAGGAGAGGTTTTCACGCCAGAAAGTTTTGAAAAGAGAGGGCAGAAGGAGAAGAGGTAGAAAGAAGCCATGTTTGCAGAGTGAGAGCAGAAAGAATGCAGGATGCTGAAGAAGAAGCCATGTTGGCAGAGAAGGGAAAAGGTGTGCAGATGGGGAACTAGAGCTGAGGGGCTTTTGTGAGCTCTACTGAGATTGGTGGGGCCTTTTTTTTTTTTTTTTTTTTTTTTTTTTTATAATTTTCTGAAGCTGGAAACGGGGAGAGACAGTCAGACAGACTCCCGCATGTGCCCGACCGGGATCCACCCGGCACGCCCACCAGGGGCGACGCTCTGCCCACCAGGGGGCGATGCTCTGCCCCTCTGGGGTGTCGCTCTGCTGCGACCAGAGCCACTCTAGCGCCTGGGGCAGAGGCCAAGGAGCCATCCCCAGCGCCCGGGCCATCTTTGCTCCAATGGAGCCTTGGCTGCGGGAGGGGAAGAGAGGAAGGAAGGGGGGGGGTGGAGAAGCAAATGGGTGCTTCTTCTATGTGCCCTGGCCGGGAATCGAACCCGGGTCCCCCGCACGCCAGGCCGACGCTCTACCGCTGAGCCAACTGGCCAGGGCCTGGTGGGGCCTTTGATTCTAGGAGAAACCAAAGAAGATTCTCCTGGTTGTGGAACCAGATAATGTGTCAGGGCTTTGTGAGCTCTGAATGAAAAGGGAAGTGTTTTCTCTGTGTGCTTGCTTGTCGGCTGGTGCGAGACTTTAATAAAGGAATGGTCCACCATTTTTTGGCTCCACTGTTACTTTACCTTCTGTCCAAATTCAATGGGAACCTGCATAACCACTATGGCCTCAACTATTGGCCTTACACCCAGACACAGGGAAACTGATTTAGTCTACTGGAAAAAGAATGTGGACATTGACCAACCTACTTATCAGACAGCTTAGGGTAATTTTTACCACAGAAACAACAACAACAACAAACCCTCGAAAGTCCACCTACTGCTGTCAAAGAACCCAGGCTGATAGAGTATCCTCTAGTTTGATGGCAGAAGTAAATGAAAAAGTACTGAAACTGGAAAATGTTTTATAGCTCCTGCTCAGATATGGCACACGTGACATTCCCTACATTTTATGATCAAAACTACTCATATGCCTATCCCCCGTTTAAAGGGGCCCTATATATAAGGTTCCTTAATATCTTCAACATTTATAAACTCTACCATGCCTGATAAAAATGAAACTAGTGGCTCTTAACCTTTTTTGAATTCTTATAAAGTTTTCCCAGGAAAATATGAATATGTAACAAAAAATGAATATGTTTTATATACTATCATAGGCCTTGTGAACCCCTATAGGATACTCAAGGACCATAGGCCATAGATTTTAGCTTAAGTACCCCTGATTATATAGCTTTGATGTTCTATAGCTTTGGGGCCAGGAGAAATCTTAGTCAGGTATTTGTAAATTTTATAAAATGAGAAGGTCGTATTTTGTGAAAACCAGAATATACTCTAATTCTGTTAACAATAAACCTTAATCTAATTGTAAAAATATCAAAATACTCCATCAAGTAAATATAATTTTATTAAATATTTATAATACACAAAAATTAAAAAGTCATTTAATCTATGACTTACACTTCATTTTCAGAAATATTAGTTGAGACATCTTAACAAAAATGTTCTAGAGACTGTGAAGCAAGTTTGCTAAACTTTACTTGAACTTTTAACTCAGTCATTTCATTGGACCTGTGAGAATAACAAAACACCTGTTGGTCAGTGTTATTTCTGTTTCTTTTAAGAAATCTTGCCAGATTTGTCAGACTGAAACTATACATGCTCCATTAAATGTCACAGAAGATCATAATAATATTGAAAGAAGAAACAAAAGTACTATTGTTTCTTTTCTGTTGTGAAGGACGTTAAAGCAAATAAATCAAGAACAAAAAATAACAGAAAAATCTATAGAGTAATTATTTCTCTTTTGGATACACAATTGTATCCATCTTATTTTGTATGTGAGCTCTGTATTTTTTGTTGTTTATATCAATAATCATTATATAGTATATAAAAATAGCTGAGAAAATACCTATTGGTTTAGAAAGGAATATTATTTTTATGTTTATAATATTTAGAGTCAGTAGTTTAAAAATTATAATTTTTTTATTTAAAACCAATAAAAATACACCGCATAAATATTCTAGTGGCGTTTTTAGAACAGGGCAGGAAGCAGATATAATTACAACACAGTAAGATGACTGAATGAACACTGGAATGCTCAGAGTCCTGACATTCAAAATAGAAAAATCTAAGAGTGTTTATTCACAAAGGAACTATTTTCAAAAGCACAGGCAGTGTGTAGGGGAACCCTAGGAATACTTTAACAGTTAGAAACAGCAGATTTTTACTATGCAGAAGTTCAAAAGAGAGCTTACTAGAACCCAAAATCAGGGAGTCTTAGAGAGAAATCTGCCTGGAGAAAAGCAATGACCTTTGGTGGAAGGGGACCTCATCTCAAGATGATTACCAAGGGAGGAAGACATCAATGCCCTGAGCTTATTCCCCTGCCTCCTCCTGCTCCACTAGGGCTTCCTATTGGTAAAACCAAGCTTGCAGAAGCCAGAAACCAGCGAAACCATTTGATGCTGGGAGTGGATCTCGAGGGGCAAATGGGAGGAATCTGGCTCAAATATGTTAAGTACAGAACTGGATGTTTTTAAGAAAATTAAATCAGATCAACAAGTGAATTATGCTGCAGATATACCTTTTACTTCCAAAATAGCACTGAATGTTGTTTCATTATTATTATTATCCTCTATTTCTCCCACAGGAAGGCGAAGGGTAAAGAGAGGGAACAGATTTTTCAGAGACTTAGAGTCCCAGTGGTCTATAAATTTCTTGCAACAGGATGCCACATTTACAAATTTTTCTCTCCTCAGCAACTGGCACACATTTAGAACATAATAAATATTTACTGATTTAGTCCACAAAGTGAACAAATCATGTTCAATTGGGAAGAGACTGATGTATATAAATCCCAACAGTGAAAATGGCAATCTATACAACACAGACTGTTAATCCTCCATGTAACTCCTTCGGTGGTTTCCCATAAATCTATGTGAAACCAAGATACTTTACTTCTGTAACACCCTGGCCTAGGTTTCAAAATTATTCCTCTAGGTAATCTCATACAATTCTCTGTGTAGCTAAGCATACAGCAGGCGCCATGTTTTCAATGTATTTTAAAATAAGATGGTTCTCGAAATACATCATTACTAATTCCTGCAGTTTTCTTTGGGTGTTATATTATAACATATTAATCTCTAAATGAAAACAGGATGATTCGTTGGAATCAATCAGTACTCACTTAGGCCACCCCCCGAGAAATAAATCTCAATTCTTTCAGGAGAGCCAGGGGAGCCTTGTTCTTTTGGCCTCAACTTGGCTTACCCAGAGAGGGATCATCTTTAAATAGGTTGAGTAAAAAATAAAGTCCTTTAGGGACCTAAAATGTATAGCTAAATATGTTTCCAAGTCAGTTTTCACTTGACTGGAAAAAAAAAATGCTCCCTATGTAAATCACACTCCAAAAGCCTATATCCTCAGGCTATTCATGAAGTCATTCTTCTCTGTCTTTCTTTTTTCCTTCTCTCTTTTCTTTTCCAGTACCAGTCAACATCTATAAACCATTCCCAAGTGACATAAACAACTATATGGAGAAAGAAGGAGGGCCACATGTATATGTATACTCTCTCAAAGCTTTGTAGATTTTCTGAAAGAAACTGAGGGGGTTTTTCGTTCAACATTTATGCATTCCTCCTGGAATATAGTTATGACAAAACTATCACATATATAATAGATGGTGCAGAAAGAAATTGAAGAAAAGCTAGGAAGGCAAAGGAAGAGAGAAAGGGATGAAGAGAGGGAAGGAAGGAGAGGGAGAGAGAAAGATAGAGAGAGAGGGAATTTTCTTCTACTTACCCATTCATAATTCTTAAATCAGATTCTTCACATCAAAGTAGCAAAGAAGAAGTGAAGAAATTGTGTAAAGAGAAACAATATGTGTCGTGCCAAATCTTCCAGAACCTTAAACAGATCATGATCATAGTTTGAGAGATGCTAAACCAGAAAGAGAAAAGAGGTTTTATAATATAAGAATATCTTATGGCTTATATCAACTTTAAGGTAAAAGCAGAGGGTTTGAGAATTAAAGATGTAAACTCCATATAAAAAAAGACTGTGGGCTTTGGAGTGAGAAAATGCGACTGTGAGTTGTGGCTTGTGTCTTTTGACAAAGTAAAAAAGGATTCTGATCAGTTATAAAAGTAATTGGCCATAAGATGAGCTAAAAACAATTACTCAGCCCTGGCCGGTTGGCTCAGTGGTAGAGCATTGGCCTGGTGTGCAGTAGTCCTGGGTTCGATTCCCAGCCAGGGCACACAGGAGAAGTGCCCATCTGCTTATCCACCTTTCCTCCTCTCCTTCCTCTCTGTCTCTCTCTTCCCCTCCTGCATCCAAGGCTCCATTGGAGCAAAGTTGGCCCGAGCGCTGAGGATGGCTCCATGGCCTCTGCCTCAGGCGCTAAAGTGGTTCTGGTCACAACAGAGCAATGACCCAGATGGGCAGAGCATCGCCCCCTGGTGGGTGTGCCAGGTGGATCCGGTCGGGCTCATGCAGGAGTCTGTCTGACTGCCTCCCCGTTTCCAACTTCGGAAAAATACAAAAAACAAACAAACAAAAAAACCAATTTCTGAGGAGAAGCTTACTTAGAACTGAGAACTGTGGTTGTTGCATAAGAAGACATTATATGATGAAGAAAAAAAGCACTAAATAATAAATAAATGAGATTGGTATACATAACCTACGAGGACCCTTCTAACTCCTCCAGAGTGTTCCAAGGATGTTTAGGTCCATTTGTTTTATTTCTTGAAATCAAAATATTCATCTCTGGAAGGCTGCTTTCAACAATCATCCAGTATACAGCTAGCAGTTCTATAAAGCAATCCAGGGCAATTTATTATCAAAGGGTACATTTTGACAATTTATCTTAATGGTCACAATATGAAATTATATTGTTTAAAGGTAGACATTCTTTGAGGGTTTAATGGTGGGAATTTAATGACATAATCTTTTTTTTTTTTTTTAAATAAATTTTTATTAATGGTAATGGGATGACATTAATAAATCAGGGTACATATATTCAAAGAAAACATGTCTAGGTTACCTTGTCATTAAATTATGTTGCATACCCCTCGCCCAAAGTCAGATTGTCCTTCGCCACCCTCTATCTAGTTCTCTGTGCCCCTCCCCCTCCCCCTAACTCTCCCCCTGTCCTCCCTCCCCCCACCCCTGGTAACCACCACACACTTGTCTATGTCTCTTAGTCTCATTTTTATGTTCCACCAATGTATGGAATCATGTAGTTCTTGTTTTTTTCTGATTTACTTATTTCACTCCTTATAATGTTATCAAGATCCCACCATTTTGCTGTAAATGATCTGATGTCATCATTTCTTATGGCTGAGTAGTATTCCATAGTGTATATGTGCCACATCTTCTTTATCCAGTCTTCTATTGAAGGGCTTTTTGGTTGTTTCCATGTCTTGGCCACTGTGAACAGTGCTGCAATGAACATGGGGCTACATGTGTCTTCACGTATCAATGTTTCTGAGGTTTTGGGGTATATACCCAGTAGAGGGATTGCTGGGTCATAAGGTAGTTCTATTTGCAGTTTTTTGAGGAACCACCATACTTTCCTCCATAATGGTTGTACTACTTTACAGTCCCACCAACAGTGAATGAGGGTTCCTTTTTCTCCGCAGCCTCTCCAACATTTGCTATTACCCGTCTTGTTGATAATAGCTAATCTAACAGGGGTGAGGTGGTATCTCATTGTAGTTTTGATTTGCATTTCCCTAATAACTAATGAAGCTGAGCATCTTTTCATATATTTGTTGGCCATTTGTATCTCTTCCTGGGAGAAGTGTCTATTCATGTCTTCTTCCCATTTTTTTATTGGATTGTTTGTTTGTTTGTTGTTGAGTTTTATGAGTTCTTTGTAAATTTTGGAAATTAGGCCCTTATCTGAGCTGTTGTTTGAAAATATCATTTCCCATTTAGTTGGCTGTCTGTTTATTTTGATATCAGTTTCTCTTGCTGAGCAAAAACTTTTTATTCTGATGTAGTCCCATTCATTTATCTTTGCCTTCACTTCTCTTGCCATTGGAGTCAAGTTCATAAAATGTTCTTTAAAACCCAGGTCCATGAGTTTAGTACCTATGTCTTCTTCTATGTACTTTATTGTTTCAGGTCTTATATTAAGGTCTTTGATCCATTTTGAATTAATTTTAGTACACGGGGACAGGCTGTAGTCGAGTTTCATTCTTTTGCATGTGGCTTTCCAGTTTTCCCAACACCATTTGTTGAAGAGGCTTTCTTTTCTCCATTGTGTGTTGTTGGCCCCTTTATCAAAGATTATTTGACCATATATATGTGGTTTTATTTCTGGGCTTTCTATTCTGTTCCATTGGTCTGAGTGTCTATTTTTCTGCCAATACCATGCTGTTTTGATTATTGTGGCCCTATAATATAGTTTAAAGTCAGGTATTGTAATGCCCCCAGCTTCATTCTTTTTCCTTAGGATTGTTTTGGCTATTCGGGGTTTTTTATAGTTCCATATAAATCTGATGATTTTTTGTTCCATTTCTTTAAAAAATCTCATAGGGATTTTGATGGGAATTGCATTGAATTTGTATATTGCTTTGGGTAATATGGCCATTTTGATTATATTTATTCTTCCTATCCAAGAACAAGGAATATTTTTCCATCTCATTGTATCTTTTTCGATTTCCCTTAACAATGCTTTGTAATTTTCATTATATAGGTCCTTTACATTCTTTGTTATGTTTATTCCTAGGTATTTTATTTTTTTTGTTGCAATCGTGAAGGGGATTATTTTTTTGAGTTCGTTTTCTAATATTTCATTGTTGGCATAGAGAAAGGCTATGGACTTCTGTATGTTAATTTTGTATCCTGCGACCTTACTGTATTGGTTTATTGTTTCTAATAATCTTTTTGTGGAGTCCTTCGGGTTTTCGATGTATAGGATCATATCATCAGCAAAAAGTGATACCTTTACTTCTTCTTTTCCAATATGGATGCCTTTTATTTCTTTGTCTTGTCTGATTGCTCTGGCCAGAACTTCTAGCACCACGTTAAATAAGAGTGGAGAGAGTGGACAACCCTGTCTTGTTCCTGATTTAAGGTAGAAAGTCCTCAGTTTTATGCCGTTTAAAATGATGTTGGCTGATGGTTTATCATATATGGCCTTTATCATGTTGAGATATTTTCCTTCTATACCCATTTTGTTGAGAGTCTTAAACATAAAATTGTGTTGTATTTTATCAAAAGCCTTTTCTGCATCTATTGATAAGATCATGTGGTTTTTGTTCTTTGTTTTGTTGATATGGTGTATTACGTTAACCGTTTTGCGTATGTTGAACCATCCTTGAGATTCTGGGATGAATCCCACTTGATCATGATGTATTATTTTTTTAATATGTTGTTGTATTCGGTTTGCCAGTATTTTGTTTAGAATTTTAGCATCTGTATTCATTAGAGATATTGGTCTGTAATTTTCTTTCTTTGTGCCATCCTTGCCAGGTTTTGGTATGAGGGTTATGTTGGCCTCATAAAATGTGTTTGGAAGTATTGCTTCTTCTTCAATTTTTTGGAAGACTTTGAGTAGAATAGGAACCAAGTCTTCTTTGAATGTTTGATAGAATTCACTAGTATAACCGTCTGGGCCTGGACTTTTATTTTTGGGGAGGTTTTTAATAGTTTTTTCTATTTCCTCCCTGCTGATTGGTCTGTTTAGGCTTTCTGCTTCTTCATGACTCAGTCTAGGAAGGTTGTATTGTTCTAGGAATTTATCCATTTCTTCTAGATTGTTGTATTTGGTGGCATAAAGTTTTTCATAGTATTCTACAATAATTCTTTGTATATCTATGATGTCTGTGGTGATCTCTCCTCTTTCATTTTGGATTTTATTTATTTGAGTCCTGTGCCTTTTTTCCTTGGTGAGTCTTGCCAAGGGTTTGTCAATTTTGTTGATCTTTTCAAAGAACCAGCTCCTTGTTTTATTGATTTTTTCTATAGTTTTTCTGTTCTCTATTTCATTTATTTCTGCTCTGATTTTTATTATCTCCTTTCTTCGGCTGGTTTTGGGTTGTCTTTGTTCTTCTTTTTCTAGTTCCTTAAGGTGTGAAGTTAAGTGGTTTACTTCGGCTCTCTCTTGTTTGTTCATATAGGCCTGAAGTGATATGAACTTTCCTCTTATTACTGCTTTTGCTGCATCCCAGAGATTCTGATATGTCGTATTTTCATTTTCATTTGTCTGTATGTATCTTTTGATCTCTGCGCTTATTTCTTCTTTGACCCATTCATTTTTTAAAAGTATGTTGTTTAGTTTCCACATTTTTGTGGGTTTTTCCCCCCTCTTTTTTGCAGTTGAATTCTAGTTTCAAGGCTTTATGATCAGAAAATATGCTTGGTACAATTTCAATTTTTCTAAATTTGCTGATATTGTCTTTGTGGCCCAACATATGGTCAATTCTTGAGAATGTTCCATGTACACTAGAGAAAAATGTATACTCTGTCGCTTTGGGATGAAGTGTCCTGTAGATGTCTATCATATCCAGGTGTTCTAGTATTTCGTTTAAGGCCACTATATCTTTATTGATTCTCTGTTTGGATGACCGATCTAGAGCCGTCAGCGGAGTATTGAGGTCTCCAAGTATGATTATATTTTTGTTAGTTTTTGTTTTAAGGTCAATAAGTAGCTGTCTTATATATTTTGGTGCTCCTTGGTTTGGTGCATATATATTAAGGATTGTTATGTCTTCTTGATTCAGTTTCCCCTTAATCATTATGAAGTGACCATTTTTGTCTCTGAGTACTTTTTCTGTCTTGTAGTCAGCATTATCAGATATGAGTATTGCTACACCTGCTTTTTTTTGGGTGTTGTTTGCTTGGAGTATTGTTTTCCAGCCTTTCACTTTGAATTTGTTTTTATCCTTGTTGCTTAGATGTGTTTCTTGTAGGCAGCATATAGTTGGATTTTCTTTTTTAATCCATTCTGCTACTCTGTGTCTTTTTATTGGTAAGTTTAATCCATTTACATTTAGTGTAATTATTGACACTTGTGGGTTCCCTACTGCCATTTTATAAATTGCTTTCTGTTAGTTTTGTATCTAGTTTGATTCTTCTCTTTTGTTTTCCTATCATTTGTTTCTGTTTGTTTGTGTTCCATACTTCTTTCCTCTGTTGCTACCTTTTTTAAGTCATGTGTTTTTGTGGTGGTTTTTTCTAGGGTGGTTACCATTAAGTAATGAAAAGGGTACCTACCATATTCATTGTAGTACCCTATCTTATAAGTATTTCTGCACTTCATCGTCCTTTGCTACTGTTAATCTCCATTCTCTCCCCCCTTTTTTTCCTTTGTTGTCACAGTTTAAGTTTGGTTTTATTGTGTTCTTGGTGGAGCTGTTACTTGTGGTGTTGTTTTCTTTTGTTCTTTGAATCTGGTTGGAAAACCCCCTTTAGTATTTCCTGGAGTGGGGGCTTTCTGTTGATAAATTCTCTCATCTTTTCTGTATTTGTGAATGTTTTTATATCTCCTTCATACTTGAAGGATAGCTTTGATGGGTATAGTATTCTTGGCTGAAAGTTCCTCTCTTTCAGGGTTTTAAATATTGGGGTCCACTCTCTTCTAGCTTGTAGAGTTTCTGCTGAGAAATCTGATGATAATCTAATAGGCCTTCCTTTATATGTTGTACTCTTCTTTTCCCTGGCTGCCTTGAGAATTTTTTCTTTGTCATTGGTTTGTGTCATCTTTATTATGATGTGCCTTGGAGTGGGTTTGTTGGGGTTAAGAAAACTCAGTGTTCTGTTTGCTTCTTGAATTTGAGGCTTTAGTTCTTTCCACAGGCTTGGGAAGTTCTCGTCTATTATTTGTTTGAGTATATTCTCCATTCCATTTTCTTTCTCTTCTCCCTCTGATATACCTATTATTCTTATGTTATTCTTTCTGATGGAGTCAGATAATTCCTGTAGGGCTTTCTCGTTTTTTTATTATTTTTGAGTCTCTTTCTTCTTCTCTCTGTTGTGCCTCAAGTTGTTTGTCTTCTATTTCACTAATCCTATCTTCAATCTGGGTTGTTCTGCTAGCTAAGCTTGTTACCTCATTTTTCAGCTCGTGAATTGAGTTTTTCATTTCTGTTTGATTTGTTTTTATAGTTTCAATTTCCTTGGTAATATATTCTTTGTGTTCATTGAGTTGTTTTCTGATCTCCCTATATTGCCTTTCTGTGTTTTCTTGTATATCTCTGAGTATTTTTAAGATTTCTATTTTAAATTCTCTGTCATTTAGCTCCAAGGCTTCCAATATGTTAAGTCTTTTCTCCATAGATTTTTCCACATCTATTTGTGTTACCTCTCTTTCTTTTGTATCCATAATATTCGATTTCCTCTTTCTTATTGGCATCTGAGGGTGGTCTTGTTGATAGCACTAATTAGAATTAATAAAGAATAAAAAGTAAAAAAAAAAAAAAAAAAAAAAAAAAAAAAAAACCAAAGGGTAAAACACCCCACAAAAAAAAGCAGTAATAATTTATTATTTCCCCCTTTTTTTTTTCTTTCTTCTCCTTCCCTCCTCTCCCCTCCTCAGGGAAATATCGTGCCTATAATGGAGGGCCTGGTTTGCGGTGAAGAGTTCAAGGGGCAAAAAAAAAGGAGAGTAGGGACCTACTAAATGCAAAAAAAAAAAAAAAAGAAAAAAAAAAAAGAAAATCTTAGACAAGCATAAGTTGATCTGCCTGCGGGTGATGGTCAACTAAGAGATATAATGAGAGGGATAAGAGAGAACCAGAAAAAAGGACAAAAAAAGGAATAATAAAGAAGAAAAAAATAAAAATAATAAATAAAAATCTGTTGTATTAAGTGGAGCGAAGACCAAATACAATGGAGACCTTGGGTTGGGATGACCCAAAATGCCACAAAAATAAACTAACAAGAAAAAAACAAAAACAAAAGCGAAAAAGAAAAATAAAGCCAAAAAAAACCTTGAGTCCCAAATTAACTAATTTGTTCGTGATTGAGGATTAAATGGGAGGAAAGTAAAACGAGAAAAGAAAAAACGAATAGAAAGGAAAGAATAAGAAAAAGAGAAAAACGAAGGAAGAAATAAAAAAGGAAGAGAAAAAAACAAAATAAAGCAAAAAACAAAAAAAAACAAAACAAAAAAACAAAAAAAAAAACAAAAGAGGAGAGAGTGAGAGTTAAGTGTCCTGGAGTATAACCCCAAAGGAGGGTGAGGATGAAGAAGAGAAATAAAATGTAACACTTATGGGTAGTGTAGTTCAAGAAAAGGGAAGCATAAGATGGGCAGAGAATAGAAGGACCGAGGTGGAGGAAATAAAGGCAATAAGATAGAAGAAACAAACAACAACAACAAAAAAAAAAAAAATTAGTGGAACAAGTTGTAAAGTCTGTGGATTTTTCTTAATTTTGAGATGTTAACTTCTTCCTTTTTCTTTTCTCTCCCTCTTCCTGGTCGGTGACTCTGTACCCCAGGCTCTGCCCCTGTGTCACATTTAGGTAGGGATTTGCAGTTGATGGGATTCTATGGCAATGTCATATAATTGGCTTTAGTCTTGCTGGTAGTCAAGGCTTGTTGGCGTTTGCAGGGTCCAACGATGAGAGAGTTTGCTTTCGTGGATTCTCTCTCCTAGTCTCCCCTTCCTGAATTAGCAGCCTGGTGATCCAGCTATAAGGCTGCCACTGCTTCTGCCTGGGGAGTAAGAGGCTCAAAGAGCTGGGAAATCCCCACTCTATCCCCACTCAGTGCAAGGCTTTGGGAAGGGCTCTGGCAGTCAGGGCCTCCAGTGTAATCAGGCCGGGGTGGGAGTCAATTGTTGTCAAGGTGACTGTTCAGCGCCTAGCATTCAGTTGGACCTCTCAACCCAGGCCTTCCCCACTTTGTAGCCTGTTTTGGCTGGTAAGAAGAGGCACTAGTCTCTGCTTGCGACTAGTGTGGTATAGATCTTATTATCTGCCAAGTCCTTCTTGTTAGCGTTTATCCCTGAATATGGAGGCTCTATCAATCAGAAGTTGCCCCCGCCCCTTTAGCGAGAGGCACTAAAAAATATCACGCCTCTTGTCTTGGGTCGGTGAACTGAGAGAGATCTTATAAATTAGAACCGAGGGTGCGCAGATTTCACGGGTTAAGTTAATTTTAGTAATTGGGTCGCAGCTGTGCTCCCGAAGGTATTTCAGGCTGCCTGCGCGCGCCCCTCCCCCAACGCTTGATTGTTAGCTTGAATGGCTGGGTGAGGTGCCCCGCCCGCGGAGAGAATCTCCCAAGTAGGGAATACCGCCCTGGGGCCTCTCCCGCTCCCCGTGCGCGGGCCGCTGGGAACGTTAGCGGTGCTCGGTCTGCAATGCTCGGTCTGCAACCAGACCGGGCGCGCGCCAGCGGCTGCTCGCCGCTCCGGAGTGTGGGCGGTGCTCGCTCTGCAACCGACCCGGGCGCTGCTCGCGGCGGCTCGCGGCTGGCGGCGGCGGCGGCGGTGGCGGCTCGAGGCTGCTGCTCGCGGCTCCCGAGTGCGGGATGACTTACCCCAGGCGCACTTCCTCGCGGCTTGAATGAACGTCCCTGCGGTAGCTTCCTCCACACCCTCGTCTCTCAGATTCGAGTGATAACAGTCCTTTTGCTTTCAGTTTGTGTGGAACTCCGTAATGCTCCGAAGATAAATTTTCCTGTTTCTAGTTGATAAATTTGTTGTGGTTTTGGGGAGATCTGTCGGACGCGCTGCTCACGGCGCCATTTCCGTGACGTCACTCCGACATAATCTTTTAAACTCTTTTCTTAATGTTTTCAAACATCCACATGTCCTAGGATTTGTCAGACGCTGAGATTGGTAGGCCACCATGAGAAGATGAGAGAAACAAGGTAAGAATGTCCAAGCGGGAAAGGACTACTAGGAAGCACACACCCTGCGTAGCCATGACAAACCATGCTTTTGTTTCAGAGCAACATGAAACAATTAAAAAGTCTTAAGCAGAGGGATATATGGTCTGAACTATTATGTCTATATTGTTTCAAAAGTCTATATATAACATGACCTGTGGTGGCACAGTGGATGTGCCTCGACCTGGAGTACTGAGGTTGCCTGTTCAAAACCCAGCCTTGCCCCATCAAGGCACATTCAAGAAATAATTACAAGTGGATGCTTCCTGCTCTCCCCTCCCCCATTCTTTCTCTCTCACCTTTCTAAAAATTAATAAATTAAAAACAAATCTTTTAAAAAAAAGTCCCTAGACTACAAATTTTATTTTATTTATTTATTTATTTTAATTCCCAACCTTCTAACATCGTACCTTATGTACATGGCACTTACTGAACTAATTACAATGCCTTTATGGTTGATTCATGGTACTTAGGGGGCATGTGGTAGTGACAACCACTCAATGCGCCCTGCTTTCTGGTATATACACTCTTATGTAATCCTCACATTTGAATGTAGACAGAACCTATGACTTGTTTCTAACCAATAAAATATGTTAAATGTGGTAAGATACCATTTCCATGATTAAGTTAAATGTTATCATTTTTCTCTTTCTAACAGACTCTATGTCCTGCCTTCTTCGCTTGTACATTTTGATGAAGCAAGATGCTCTGTTGGAGAGAGTCACATGGTACATGTAGCCAACAGCTAGATAGACCCTGAGACATTGCAATCCAACAGTCTTTAAGAAACTGAATTCTGGAAGTTTCTCCACTTGGAGTCAACCCCTTTCTCAGTTAGACTTTGGGAGACCCCAGCTTGGCTGACAACTTGACTGCAGCCTCTTGAGAGTACCTGAAGCAGAGGACCCAGCAAAGCCATGCCAGACTCTTGATCCACAGAAACTATGTGGATGAATGCCTGTTGTCTTAAACCACATTTGTAGTAATTTATTATATAATAATAAATATCAATAGTATTACAAGGAGGGAGTGGTTAGTTCACACTGAGGATGTGGGTGTTTGGGGCCACATTTGGACTAAGAAACCAGGCACTCTAACCACACTATTAATTAATCCGTAAGTAGTCTCCTGACCTAAACTGGGCCACTGGGAACCTGTCTCCTAGAATTTAACAATTATGAAAGAGAGAGAATAGGGTATAGGTAAATCACAGTCCTATGCCATTCTAGAAAAAAGGTTTAAATAACATACTCCTTATGCGCAGGGTACAACTCAATAAACCATATTTGGCATTGGTAATGGCAATGGCAATGGCCATGGCAAAGTGGGTGAATTTCAAAGAATCTCCAAAAGATTCAGAAAAAAAACCAACCTATATATAATTTATCTATACAACCTTCTAGATCATAACTCAGGTGTGAGATAATCATTGCAGAAAACTTAGTCCCATGACCATAGCCCTTTGTGGACAATGACCTCTTTTGGTCAACAGTTTTCATTGGGGATAATGAAGTTTGAGGATCACACTTCATTGCACACCCAAGCCTGGGACTGTGGGTTAAAATAAGCAATCAATGATAGAAGTTTAAGCTGGATTGAAATTTTTTGTTATTTTGACAGGATAATGTGAAAAATACAGAGGTACCTTCTTTTTTTCAGAAAGTTAAAAATAAAGGAAGAATAAAACTTGATTTTAGACCTGACCTGTGGTGGCGCAGTGGGTAAAGCATCGACCTGGAATGCTGTGGTCATCGGTTCAAAACCCAGGCTTGCTTGGACAAGGCACATATGGGAGTTGATGCTTCCTGCTCCTCCCCCACCTCTCCTCTCTCTCTAAAAATGAATAAATATTAAAAAAATTATATTTAAAAAATCTATTTCTCTGTTTGTAAAATAATTAGATTAAACAAAATATATTCCTAACCACCTTTAAAAAATAAAAGTGAAAAAAAACCTTATCTATTTGATTACCTCTCCATTCTCCTCCAGAAGAGAACAGCACTAAGAAACAGGACGGAAAACAATTCAGCAGGCCTTATAAAGTTCTTGGCAACCCAGTTACATTGAATATTATAAATAAATGAAAGGAAAAGAAAGAGATGCTTGGACCCAAGAAAAACTCAGATAAAAACATTTAGAAAGCTAGGCTTGGTATAACACAAAGGTATAAACTTGAATTATTAATTATGACTTATAATTAATTTTGCATCATCCTTAAACACAATTACTAACACAAATATTGCCAACAATCTCACCCTGGCCAAGTACTCAGTGGGTTAGAGCATTGTTCCAAGGTTGCAGGTATGATCCCTGGTCAGGGCATATACAGAAAACAACCAATAAATGTATTAATAAGCGGAACAACAAAATCAGTGTTTCTCTCTCCCCCTCTCTTTCTTTATTCCTTCCTCTCTCTCTCTCTAAAGTCAATAAATAAAGTATCTTTAAATAATCACCAACAGTCTAATGAGGACTTCAATTAATATGTTTTCTTTCTAAAATAAGCAGCATTTTTTGGTTCATACTTAGGCATATAATGATACCAATAATGTCAATGTTAATTTAAGGCACCAGGAGGCAGTAGTCACTCTGACTGGAGACTCAAATCTGGTTAACATGACATTCCTTGCTGGGTAGTGAGAGCATGGAAATTTGAATAGCTACTTTCCTTGTCTTAAATGTGCATTCATTATCACAAGTGGTGGAGAAACTGACTCGTAAAGTTGAAATAAGATACAGGATTGTTTTTCTGTGTGGTCTTTCTTCTTGAAGTGTAATTCAATTTACAAAGTCTCCTAACAACATAGCAAAGAACAATGGTGAAATGCTATTGTTTCAACCCCTTCTTTTTTTACCCCTCAGGCTGTCCACAGACATAACCACCAAAATCTAAATTGTGCCTTTCATTGCTTAGAGGATGCCTTACAGACATTCTATGGAGGCATTTATGGTAGAATTTGGCTCAGTATCCTGTCTTAGGAGGATCCAGTTTTGTTTGTTTGTCACATTTTCTTGGCTCAACAGCCATTACCTAAATTGTTACTTGTTAGTGTGTCTGTTAGCAGGTTCTGAAAAAGAATAAAATTGTATAGTCATTTGGAAAATAGGAGATGTTAAAAATTCAGTTTGAGAACAATTTTCAGTAGTGTATAGATGTGTATGTATTTTAATCATCAGTATCTCACATTAATGCAAATACATTTTCTCTGTAGATAAAGGTTTTGGAATGTACACTTATTTTAACTATCCTTTAAAATAACACAAGAAGAGTAAAATAATTTGAATGTAATATAATTCAGAAATAAAAATTGTAAGGCAGAATTATAAACTTTATGACTGCTACTTAAGAAAAAAATTGGCCCTGGCTGGTTGGCTTAGTGGTAGAGCGTCAGCCCCGTGTATGGATGTCCCAGGTTCGATTCCCGATCAGTGCACACAGAAGAAGCAACCATCTGCCTCTCTACCCCTCCCCCTTTTCTCTTTCTCTCCCCCCCCACCTCCGCCCAGCCATGGCTTGATTGGCTCAAGAAAGTTGGCCTCAGGTGCTGAGGATGGCTCCATAGCCTCTGCCTCAGGCACTAAGAAGAGCTTGGTTGCTGAACAACAGAGCAGTTCCCCAGATGGACAGAGCATCACCCTCTAGTGGGTTTCCTGGGTGGATCCCTGTTGGGGTGCATGTGGCTGTCTGTCACTCTGCCTCCTTTCCTCTCACTAAAATAAACAAAAAATATTTTATGACTAAATTAATTGTGCTTTGGAAAAGTGTGAATTGTTGGCTATATAGCTGCAACAAAAGTAGTGTGCTTTATATAAAAATGTAGAGTTTGTGCTGAAATAAAATATCTAAGTCATTTGTATAATGATTTGCAGTGTAATAAAGATAAAGGTACTAGACTAGAGCTCAAGAGACAAAAGAATCAGACTAGGATTGGCAAGTAGCTTCAAGTATCAATTCCAAATAGCGGGACATACCTAGAGCACTTTGTTGAGAATGAATTATGAACCATAGGTGGGTGCAGCAAGAAAAACACTAATTAACAATTTCTACCATGGATCAGTATGAAAAGAAGTGTGTTTGGGGGTAGAGGGAGGCAGTGCTGAACGTGCGGCATTCCTGTTCTAAGCAATATTGCCTACAGCTAATTAGCTAAGTAATTCCTCCTCCTCCATCTTTTTTTAGCTTTATTATTTGTAAAACAACAAAAGTTGGACTATATTATATCCAGCTATATTAAATGTGTGAAAATTATATTCATGCATTTTAGTAATAAACTCTTAAGACTATAGACAACATTGTAAATATATAACCTGATGCTTTTGTAGAACAATTGAATGAAAAGACATAATTCAGGATTATCATAAAATCTGATTCAAGAGCCTGCTAAAAGCTGTAATGATGGGGTAACATTATAATTATACTCCCCAGATGGATTTACTAAAACAAAATGTCACACTCTTTCAAGAAGAAATTATTGTTTATGATTTTCACACCAGCCTCTGGAATAAAAACACAAAGAAGTTTCATGGCATTGACCACATAAAGCGCTGGCACAGCTGAGAAACCTGCCTAAGAAAAGTCTACCTATTCCCTCAACTATGAAGGCTTACATACCACATACAACGATTTGGAAGGCACTATTAACAACAAATGATTTTTAAAAAACAAATCCATCAATATTTTACATCCAGACTTAAAAAGGAGAAACAAGATGTTACCAAGATGTGAAAGGGGGAAAAAAATCTGTACTGATTATGGCAAGACTTCTTAATATGGAGCATTTTAACTCTAACCTAAATCCTTGGTATTTATTCATCTTTATTAGCCCAAACCTGAAATTCTAACTCCAGTTAAAGCCCTAACCTATTGAAACCTTACTAGAATTTCAAAGGGGGTGAGAAAGTGGGGGAGGAATTGTCAGAATTGTCTCTATTACTTTTCTGGTCTCTATTTTTTTCTGATTCTTTGTTAGTTGAAATAACCACATTCTTCTACCTAGGAACTGTTTTATTCAAAACTAGTTTTGATATTCAGAGAGAAACCCAAAATATTGAAAATGAAAATCCGTGCAGAATGCACAGACTAATTTGTAAAACAGCTGGACACCTGCTTCAGTAAACCATTGCTTTTATTTAAGCATGGACAGGAGTCAGGATTAATTAGTTAGAAAGAGTAACAAATGCACTGTTGCCAAGGTAACCTTTTCTTAATTTGGGGAAAATCTTCACAAGTTCTAACACATGAAAAAGAAACTATTTGCCCTTCTCTTCATTCTTTGTTAAAATAAGGCAATTTGAAGGTGAATTTAAAAACCAAGCCAAACAGATTAAAAAAACAAAAACAAAACTCTCTTCCTCTGTCTCTCTCTCTAAAAAATAAAATAAAATAAAATAATTTAAACAAATAAAAACCAAGCCAAATAGAGCAGAAAGATACATATGCTACAGAGACCTAAGTTTCCTGGCATGAAACACTGGTAAATAGTGGCAAGAGTTGTAATAGCTCTTATTTTCTTAAGTATTAAGTAGGCTATTTTCCACAGAAAATCCTTGAAGCCAGTAAAAGCCAAACAAGGTATATTCTCTAGTCATTCTGACTGTAAGGTGCAGAATTTACCTCAGTAAAAATACATGGTAACCAATATTATTTGTAGCTTTGTGATCAGCGAAGAACATTTTACGTAGGTAATTAGGTCTTATTATATCATTCTTTATACTAGTTTCATCAAGTCGCTTCTAAAAAGACTGATAGTTTTCATTAAAATCCATTTCTCTTTTCTTTCACAGAAAGTAAACTGTCTCTGGAAGACACTTCCCAGACACTTTTGCAGCCTGGTTTGTCCAGAGCCATCAGTACTGTCTACTGCAAAGTGAGCAGAGACCATGTGAACTACCTGGTCTGTTGTCTTAACCTTGGACACTTGTGATCTTTTCTCCCTTCCTGTGAGCTGACACACACATGCCTGTAACCTAGTTTTGGGTTTTTTTTATTTGTTTGTTTGTTTGGTTTTTTTTTACAGAGACAGAGAGAGAGAGAGAGAGAGATAGGGACAGACAGACAGGAACGGAGAGAGATGAGAAGCATCAATCATTAGTTTTTTGTTGCGACACCTTAGCTGTTCATTCATTGCTTTCTCATATGTGCCTTGACCATGGGGCTACAGCAGACCGAGTAACCCCTTGCTCAAGCCAGTGACCTTGGGTCCAAGCTGGTGAGCTTTGCTCAAACTAGATGAGCCTGCGCTCAAGCTAGAGATCTCGAGGTCTTGAAGCTGGGTCTTCTGCATCCCAGTCCGATGCTCTATCCACTGTGCCAGGCTGGTCAGGCTGTAACCTAGTTTTTACATGCAAATGAGGACAAAGCCCTGGGGGAAATGAAGGAAGAAGGAGAGAAGATGTCTGGGTCCCTGAATGATAGTATAGAGCAGAGAAACTGCAACAACATGGGTTGTTTCTCTAAGGATTCTCCTGTGAGAGAGAAATAAATTAATGTTTTTCTTTAAGCCACATATTTCAGAAGCTCTTTGTGTAACTGTTTAAATTTTGCACTAAAAGATTTTCTGTAGGTATTTTTACATTTATTATGCAATTTCATATACACACACAGATATAATAAATCTGTAACAATATAAAACATTACCAATATAGTTATGGTTCCTTTGTATTCTTTATCAATCAAAATACTTCCTTGCCCCAACCTCTGAAGTAAGTATTAGGTAATCTGAAATTTGTATGTATTGTTGATAGACATGTTTTTACAGTCTTACTACATGCTTTTTTAAATAATATATACATATTATTTTCATTTGTATGTTGTGTAATATGATGTAAATGGTATATTTACCAGCCAGGAATCTTAGTTGCAAATGTAAAAGAATTTACTTTGGTTCATTTAAAATCTCCAGGATCTCACAGAGGCAGAGTCTGAACCCACACAGTCTAACCACTTCACAAATCTTCCTTAATGGAAACACCAGCGTTTCTAGGCTGTAACTGTGATGCTATGGGATATAGAGAAAATATTGTTATGTTTCTGCACCATTTGGGCTTTTTGAATACATTTTGCTAAAAACTTGGCCACCTGGGATAAGACGGTGAGAGAATTCCAGGGCAATTTACCTAACTGTGAAAGTATGTTTATATTTCAAGAGAAAATGTGGCCGCGGACCTTGGAGACATCTGTACATCATAAAAAGCCAGAGAGACCCATGAGGCTGTGGCCCCAGAGAAATGTATGCACCTTTCGAAACATTAGTGACAACCCAGGATCCTTCCGACCCCTTCCGTGTCCTTTCAGAGGCAGAAGGGAAGGCAGCTGTCTCTTTCTTTTGTACATAGGGGGGGGGACTCCATTTCTCTCTTTCCCTCATCAATGGAGTGTCCGCTACTCTTGTAGGTGGTTTCTGCCATCTGGCTTTCATCACATCACCTCCGGGGTAAGGACTGAGGTGAGGGGGAAATTACACACTTATTAATTGTAAGGTAATAAATATGAAATCTGTCTCTGATCCAGAACACCTCATGCACACATTCAGAATAAAATGAATAAGGATGAATATTAAAGTCCCAAGTGTCTGGGACTAGATGCTAGAAATTCCAACACTACTTCCCCCCAAAGCTGTATTAACCGGACACTTTAGGTCAGGTTATTGGGGAAATATGTAGTCCCTGAGACAATGATGTCAGTGCATGATGTTTATGGGAAGTGCTCTCAGGAGCAATACCTAGATTACAGAGAGAAGTAAATCAGATGGAGGGAGAAATTGAACTGTGATGAAATTGTAATGGAGGTCTCAGTCAATCCTTCAGAGGAATGCAGACGTTTAGAGTTCTTTCAGATTTAGACCCAAAGTTGGGCCACTAGAATTGAGCAGTCATTGGATACCAGCTCTCTCTGGGGAGGAGGCTTCCTTTGGCTGCTCTACAAGGGCAAGTCCTGGACAGCTGAGAGCTATCAGCACCAATAGGAGCAACTTTAAAATGATGGCCTTAGTTCTGAAGGGGGTCTGGGCAGTGTGGCATGGCATGTGCCATCGTTTGGCTGCCAGTTCTCCAAGACATGCAACTGCATTTTGGCAGGACAGGGCAGAGGTGGGAGAGACAGGGAAGAAGAAGGGGCAGTGGACTCAGGGTTTGGTGCTGCTAGAAGCCTCGGCCCTCAGGAGTGGCAGTAGTCTGGTCAGCTTCTATGAGGAAGCATCCGTGCTGACCTAGAGAACCCTCAGCCTAGCAAATATTAATAATTACTTCAGACTGATGGTGAAAACAGACATAGACATGACATAGGAAAATAAAATAACATTTACTTATCTAAGTAAGGTTTGACTGACTTATCATACTATAGGAAGAAGTGAGTGCAATCAGAATACTGCAAATAAAATATTTGCAGAGCTCAGCAAAATTATCCCTTAACAGATTTTGGTATGAGTTTCCATGTTCTCCTAAAAAAGGGGAATAATTGCCGGCAAAAAACCTGATTGAAAGTTATCTCAAACTTCCTGGAAGAAGCTCAAATGCTAGCCATGTAGATGTCACCAATCCAGATCATATACAGCATATAATAACGGAATACAGGACAGTTCAATCACGGGGTTCATTATCAAAGTTCATTGATCACTCTCGACCTCTCTGGTTTAAGTGTTCTCTTAAAATTAGAGCTAAGAAGGTGGATGCTAACAGTGAGGATATCTGGGAATCATGCTAACTGGTACTATTCTTATTGATCCTGAACATGTACTGATGTCTCTGCAGGGTGAAAGCCAACTATTTCGATCCAATTATTGAAATGAAGAGAAGAGAGATGTGCTTTCCAGGTCAATGGCTTCCTATCAAGTACCAGAGACCATATACATTTGGTCTGGTAAGAAACTCTATCTTCAGTGGAGTCACCACTTGATTAAACTTACCATGTATAAGATGCTCCCATGTATAAGACGCACCTTAATTTTGGGGCCTGAGATTTGAAAAAGAAAAATGTATTACATAAATTTATTGAACTCAAGGTTTATTCATCATAAAATTCATACAACTCCTCATCACTGTCAAAACTCCTACCCATTAGCTTGTCCTCATCTGTGTCTGATGATGAATCACTGTCTTCAACAATGAGCACAAAAACAAGTACAAAAAAGTAGGAAATGCAAATAAACAAATCTCCAACCACTGTAGAAGACATCCAGTTTTTAGACCCCAAATTTTTCGGAAAATGATGTGTCTTATACATGGGGAAGTAAGGTGCTTTCATAACCCTTATTCTCCAAGGTTCAAGTACCATGGGAGGTAAATGAGCCTGTGGTAAAGATAAGCACATGTGCATCTCAAGTTTTTGGTAGTAGAACTAACTTCTATGATTTCCTAGAGATACAACATTTCTTTGGTTTATATACTGCTCAGAAAAATTAGGTGATATTTCTTTTTATTTATTTATTTATTTTTGTATTTTTCCGAAGTGAGAAGTGGGTTGGGGGGAAGCAGACAGACTCCCTCATGTGCCCAACCAGGATCTACCCGGCATGCCCACCAGGGGTCGTTGCTCCGCTGCAATCGGAGACATTCTAGCGCCTGAGGCTGAGGCCATGGACCCATCCTCAGCACCTGGGCCAACTTTTCTCCAGTGGAGTCTTGCCTGCGGGAGGGTAAGAGAGAGATAGAGAGGAAGAAGAGAGGGAAGGGTGGAGAAGCAGATGGGCACTTCTCCTGTGTGCCCTTTCTGGGAATCAAACCCAGGACTTCCACTGACTCAACCGACACTGTACCACTGACTGACACTGTACCACTGACCCAACCGGCCAGGGCCAAGATATTTCAAAATGAATATGAAGTAATGAAAAAAGAAGCATTTGATTTTTTTTTTTGAATTAACAAGAACATCAGAAAAGCAAATGACAAGTCAAATAAAATTGTTTGATTATGCAAATGAGATACAAAACCAACTTTTATTTCATTGGTGAAGATGCACTATACAAAAGATTAAAAGTATTGGAGTATCTGCACGTTTCTTGATCTCCTAATTTTTGTGAGCAGTATATATAGGATGAACTAGTTTAGTATTCCAGTATCTACCATTTGACTCTTCTTTCATAATAGTCTTTATGCCAATTTGGAAATTTGATAGTATCTCTAAACAAGTAATATACTAGGAAATAGGATGACTAAGAGAAGGCTGTGTCTTCATGTCTGACAGGCCCACTGTGACATGGTCTTGTGTCAAAATTCCAATTTATCACCCAGCCTCAACTCCCTTACACCCACTATGACTGGTGAACCACAGATGTTCTGGGTATCGGGATCGGTTTTCCTTTGCTGACATAACAAATTACCCTTAAAACCAGGGGTCTCAAACTCAACTCAGCATGTGGGCTGCAGAGCAAGATCACAGCCATTCAGCGGGCCGCACTAGGTCTACAAAAGTCAACTGTTATGCAACACTTTTCTCACTGCAGTTGAAAACAAAAAAAAATCAGTACAACAAGCACAATCGTACATGCAGTTTACTCAGTGTCACAAAACGATCAGAAACTGTAGTTCGCATCACAACTGCTGTTAACTAAGCTAATACCTAGCTAGGATGCTAGAGAAATGAAAAATACAAGTAGGCCCCTAGGCTTACTTAATTTTATCCAAAATATTTTGAACTTCGTGGATTAGTCTGCGGGCCTCACAAAATTGTTCAGTGGGCCGCATGTGGCCCGCGGGCCGCAAGTTTGAGACCCCTGCTTAAAACCATACCCATTTATCTCAGTTTATTAGGGTAAAATTCTGATAGATCTCACCAAGCCAAAATCAAAACATCACTTTCAGATTCAACCTGGTTGTTGGCAGGATTGAGTTCCATACACTTGTTGGACTGAGGTCCCCATTGCCTTGCTGGCTTTTGTCCATGGCCATTTGCATGTCTAGAGGCCACCTGCGTTCTCTGGCTCATAACCAACTTCTTGTGCTTTGAATCTGATTTCTCCTTCTGATGCATCCTTCTCTGCCTCCCTCTTGTGATCTCACTACACTGTACTAACTCAAGGATATCTGATTTTGTTTTTTCATTCAAGAAGCTCTGAGTTTGGATCGGGAAACTGGTAAGATGCCAAGCCTACATTATGTGGTCCAAAAGGTGTTACTCTTCTGGAAAGTGGCACAATAGAAAATTGGCTAAAATAAATCTCTAATTCCAATGAAGTTTTCAAATATCAGTTTCTTGTAATAAAGTAATATATCAAGAATGTTTATAATTTGTAATAATTCAATTGCACTCTTTATCTTAAATGAGGTTGCATTATATTAGAGAAACAAGACTACATATAAGCTATTTTACATTTTATATTTTGAGGTATATATCTATAATATTATATGATATGTGGATATGTATGTGTGTGGTTTGATAATATATGAATAACAAACTATAGGTATGAAAGTGGACACAGAAAATGTGTTCGATGTCATATGCAAACAAAAAGAGTCATATTTAAAATATGCACATCTATTTATTGTACTTCATGGAAAAAGTAGTATGGTTCACATAAAATAATAATTTTAGTAAAAGAACAATTTGTATATTGACAAACTAAATATTCCGGTAGGTAATTAATTTAATATTTATTAGATAGAAATACATCACTACTGTGTAATAGATTTCTAAACTAAACTAGAAATTTATTTCGCTGGCTTATCACAGTCTGGTCATGAATGACCCAGGGTTGATATGAAGAATCTACTTCACCAAGTCATCTTCTTGGTCTCCCATCCCTTGCATGCTGTGCTTATCTGCATGGTCTAAGGAGGGGACTTGCTACCATGCTCACATCCCAAAAAGCAGGTTAGAGGAAGGAGATGAGAGGGCAGGTTCTCTCCCTACATGAACATAACCTGTGAATAGCCCACATCACTTCTGACCACATCCCCTCGGGCAGGACTTAGTCACATGGCCACACAGAGCTGCAAAAGTAGCTGATTGCATTTATTAAGCAATTATTTAGTTGCTATATTAAGCCCTTGATGTAGAGTTGTGTTTATTTTAATCTTTTTTTAAATTTTTATTTATTTTTTATTTATTCATTTTAGAGAGGAGAGGGAGAGACAGAGAGAGAGAGAGAGACAGAGACAGAGACAGAGAGAGAGAAGGGGGGAGGAGCTGGAAGCATCAACTCCCATATGTGCCTTGACCAGGCAAGCCCAGGGTTTCGAACTGGCGACCTCAGCATTTCCAGGTCAATGCTTTATCCACTGCGCCACCACAGGTCAGGCCTGTTAATTTTGATCTTTACAACTAATAATAGGGCTCCTTTTAATTGATTTGTCTGTAGTCACAAAATTGGAAAATGAAGACCAAAGCTCAGGCCTCCTGATTCCTAGTTCTTTTCATTTTTCATGCATTAGTGACAGTATGGTCATTTTTGAGGCTAAGGCAGGAAGGGCACATATACATGCACTATAACGTAGCCATAAGTACTAAGAAAGCCAAAATGAAATTATGTCCTTTCCAACAAGGGCTTTGGGCAGAAAACCCTTCTGGATGTCTTTAGACTCTTGCTTTGAGCAGAACAATAGACAACCCGATCTATAAATGATGTTAAGCCTAAAGATTTTTGCAACTAAATTTCATTCTTAAGAATGAGCACCTCGGCCTGACCTGTGGTGGCGCAGTGATTAAAGCGTCAACCTGGAAATGCTGAGGTTGCCGGTTCGAAACCCTGGGCTTGCCTGATCAAGGCACATATGGGAGTTGATGCTTCCAGCTCCTCCCCACCTTCTCTCTCTCTTTCCTCTCTCTGTCCCTCTCTGTCTCTCTCTCTCCCTTTCTCTCTCCTCTCTAAAATGAATAATAAAAAAAAAAGAATGAGCACCTCTAAGTTTTACGACAAGACGTTGGTTTGATGATGTCAGCTGCATTTGTGCCTTTTTGGTCTCTGTCTGGGGCTTTCTATCCAGTACAAGTCCCTGTAGCCCAAGAGGTACCTTAGCAAGCTCTCTGCTGAGAACATTGACCCAAGGATTCCCTCCTTGGTGCAAACTAAGTTTCCACTTAACCACCATTATTTTGATTGCTGATTACTGAGACATTTAACAATAAAAAGACATGTATATTAGCAAGTATATGGTAACATAGACAGAACTACGTTACAAAAAGACATGTCATTTATAGGAAGTACGGTAATATAGTTCAGAAGTCGATATGGAACAGACATGACAGATTATAAAAATGATCATGGATCTTTAATATGTTTTAAAAATTAAGCAACAGCAGTTTGTTAAGCTTGTATATTTTATGAGAACAAAGAATTTAGCCAAATATCAAGGGTCAGAAACTCACTCAGGAAAACCTGGCAGATGAGAAACAGAAAATTCATGGCTCTGATAGGAAGGCTGATGTTAGAAACACATTCAAAGGCAAGGCTTCCTGGTCAGAGAGCTCTATATCTTAGCTGCCTTTAGATACAGAAACGAATCCATATTTTCAAGTGACTCCATGCTCCACTTTGTAAAAGAGAAGAGAGAAAGGAATAGCATACAGCTATGCAAGCTAGATCCTCTTCCAGTGAAGGAATTGATGCCTGTGACATCACACTTCATTTTTGTGGCCCTACACTCTCATGGCAGAAGGGACCATACTAGGAACAAAGACAGAATCTCTCTGGCTGTAGCTACTTAGAGTTCCATTTCATGGGAACATTCCCTTCTTTTACAACACTTTACCCTCCAATAGCTATTATTAAAAGTGGTAAATGGGGTTAAAAATTCATTCAGGGACACAAAGGGCTTGATTTGAGCACAAAAGCCTTCAAGAACAAAATGAAGGATGGAACATTTCGTGCCCCTGGCTCCTCAGTGTTTATGGCTTCTTACATAAGATATAGAAATAGACTAAAGTATTTTTGTGATTTCTAATACAAAATCCAAAGGTTTTTAAGAGAGAGAGAGGAAAAAAGTTGTAGGGGGTAGATAATTCTATCATGAGCAGAGCAAATAATTAGATACACCGACAGGCTACTCAAAATCCTTGCGTGTTGTGGATTGACATGTTGAATTAAACTGTAAATTCAGAATGCATCTTCAGAGGGCAGACATGATCTTCATCTCAGACTTTCAAGCCAGAGGTTCTTTAGTGAAGAGCAGCTGGGCAGGCAAACGCTGAAGAGAGAAGCCAAGATGCTGCGACGTTATTAAGACATTTCTTATCCCTGTGCCTCTCTTTGGAGAAGACAGAAGAGCCTTTCCTCTGACAACGCCTAGATGAATCATTTTGTTGCAAAGAACCATTTCCCCTCCTGGACAAACACAAAGAAAAGGAAGAGGGGGCAGTGGGTGAGGGGGAGAGATAGAAGGGAAGAGAAGGAAACGCTCCCGGGGAAAGACACCAGTTCAGTCTCTCTGGTTTTGCCCCAGTAGGGGGGGAGCGCTCAGGGGACAGCTGAGGCCAGGGAGCCCTTTTTCTCATCTTATAGGCCAGGTGGCTCTTGGCAACCTTCCAGAGCAGCCTGACAGAGCTTATGTTCTCATTATTCTGGAGGTCATGTTTTTGAAGATGCCTGCCAATACTCGCTTGCATGAACCAGATTAAGAAACACACCTCCACCCACAGTATGAGGTCCTCTTGGCTCTGTGCACAGTGCATGCACAACAGCAAGCATTAAAAATATATATTTATATACTGATTTGAGAGAGAGAAAAAAAGAAACATCAACCCGTTTCTGTATGTGCCCTGATCGGGCATCAAGCTGGCACTTTGTGTATCCAGATGATGCTCTAAGCCAGTGGTTCTCAAAATGTGTGCCGGGGCACACTGGTGTGCCCTAGAAGATTTCCAGGTGCGCCCTATGGTATTCCAGAGAAATATGTGCCTGTTGGGGACCAAAAAACCAACAGGGTTTTTGGAGTTTAGATTTTTGGGGGACAGAGGTGTGGGGAATTGGCTGTAAGCTGATAGTTTGCCCAACTCCCCACCTCACTTGTCTGATTAGGTTGCAAAAGGCTGTTAAGCTGTGGTGCTGGATTGTTTACACTACCTCCCATATTCCCCGGAAAGACTGGAGGTAAGTTTCTTCTATCCTTTGTTTGGTGTAAAGTTAAGATGATGTAAAGTATGGTGGGGGTTTTCTGCACTCAATACAATTAAGAGTAAAAAGAGAGGAATTCTTCAATAGATTGATGAGGAAATGAGTGTTTGCCTTTCAAATATATGCCCAAACATTGAAGAAATCACTAGGACACATCAGGCTCATGTTTCTCATAAACACAAGAATGAAAAAACTTAACACATTCTCACTGGGACCTGCCATATTTACTAAATCTTACTAAGAATGTATCTATATATATATAAAGATAACTTTTTTGTCTTTTATTTTTTAACCCCTCTTCTTGACAAATTCTAAAAAGCATAACTCTAAAAATGTAACATAAAAATGTTTTTTAATGTCAGAATAAATTTAATTTTGTCATATTTATTTAGTTTAATTACCATAAAAGCAAGCTTGGACTTTATATTTTTTCTTTAATATTTGACTTAATTATTATAACATATTTCTCAGAAACTTGTATATAGTGCGCCTACAATTATTTGTAGGATTTTAAATGTGCTCGAACTTCAAAAAGTTTGAGAACCACTGCTCCAAGCAACTGAGCTATCAGCCATGCATTTTGGTTCAGCTTGCACGTGAGCTGTCTGCTTCCTGTACCTGGCAAATTCCCACATGATCTCCTCAGGCTCTGTGGGCTCACAATCTTCATATTCCATGAAAAGTATATTAAGTAAAGCTACCTTTAGAACTTTCTTCATTTTCCTTTTTTTGTTCCTTCTTTCCCTCTTCCTTCCATCTCTCCATTCTTCCCTCTTCCTTTCCTTTCCTTTTTCCTTTCCTTTCCTTTCCTTTCCTTTCCTTTCCTTTCCTTCCCTTCCTTCCTTCCTTCCTTCCTTCCTTCCTTCCTTCCTTCCTTCCATCTCTCCTTTCTTCCTTCTTCCCTTCCTTCCTTCCTTCCTTCCTTCCATTTCTCCTTTCTTCCCTCTTCCTTTCCTTCCTTTCCTTCCTTCCTTCCTTCCTTCCTTCCTTCCTTCCTTCCTTCCTTCCTTCCTTCCTTCCTTCCTTCCTTCCTTCCTTCCATCTCACCCTTCTTCTGTCCCTCCTTTCCTACCTTTGAAAAAGAGATCCCATACTAAACCCGAAAAGCTCAGAGGAGGCTTGCATGGTGACCTTACAAACTCAAGAGACACCACATAGGATGGTCTGAGATTAAAACTTTTAACTAAAAACAGCTCATGGAGGGTAATCATGTCCTAGAGCACTATTATTCTCTAAGAAAGGTCAGTCTTCACTTTAACTGAGCCTGCCCGTTGTCTTTTTGCATCTAAAATAGCATACCTGGTGCTATCTTAAACCACCAATCTGCTCATTTTACTACACTGTTAACTGTTAGTTATGCTAGACCCTCCAATGTAAGTGTGTGCCTATTCCTTTTGCTTTTTATCCAGTCCCAGCGATTTCCCCAGCTTGCTTTCTCCTGCCTCCCGAATCCACCACCAGTGGATTTCATGTAACCCCCTGACATCTTCCCCTTTGATTCTGGCGTGTAGAGTAAATGGTAAAACTGCCATTTTTCCGGAGCATCTTCTCAGTCCCTTGAGATTTTGCTTCCTGGTAGTTCTCGTCAGTTTGGCTCAAATAAACTCAGAATATTCTTTCAGGTTTGGACATGTCTTATGTTGATGTTTCTTTTTTATTATTATTAAATCATGGTCTCCCCTGCCCACCCTATGAGGCTAGAGGGTCTTCCCTAGTCTTTGCCCTTCCGGTTCATTCAGATTCCTTCTAGCAAACCTGAAACACAGGTATTTGCAGTTACACTTAAAGCTGAACTTGTTGAAGATGCTCCCAGTGGCCCCTGCCGGCCCTGGCAGTTCACAGAGGACAAGGCTGGGTCACACCACAGGGAAAATCCTGCTGTCCTATAACTGTCCCAGCGCCAAGCACAGACAGTTTCCTTTGGGCATGCTCATGTAGAAATGGCTCAGTCTGGGGCTCTGTCACTGCTGCTGATGTTGTGGGGGAAGGGGAGGCCGCAGTGGCCCTCGGGGGACTGCATGCAGCACCTCACAGTTACTCTGCCGCAGTCCACAGCCTGGAGGCTCGGTTCTGCTGAGTCTGGTCAGTGATCTTCACAGCTACCCTTTCCCAGTCAGGGTTGGCTTGGTGAAGTTACTCTTGGTGATGTTATTCTTGGCAACGTGCTTCAAAATCAGTAGCTGCCAATGTGGGTGTCGTCCTCAGCAGACATGGTTGCTGAGAGGCACTGAGCATTTTGGACTTGCTGCTGGGCTCAGAATCAAGGGAAGACCTACATGGACCTCCAGGGCAAAACATTCCAGGCAGAAGTAGGAGCTAGTGCAAAGCCCTGAGGTGGGAGGGAGTCTGTCATATTCAAGAAACAAGAAGTCCAATAGCTGGACAGGAATAAGGGATGGGTAAAATAGTAGTAGGTAGTGAGTGTCACAGAGTTAACAGGGATGGGTGGGGAGAAGAGGAAATATATGCAGGCCTGTATCCAACAAAGATCCACCTAGGTCTCGCCTTCAAATCCTTACTCTAATTTCACCTTTGTAGTGAGGTCTCCTCTGATCTCCCTAATTTGGTGTTGGAACACCTATTATATCACCTCCATTTATAGCTTTTCAAAAATAAAATCTTTGTATTATGGAAATTTTTAAACACACAAAATTAGAACAGTATAAAGATATTTTCTCACATATCTATTATTCAACATTTATATTTAGGAATATTGTTGAAATCATTTTTTTATCCATAAATACTTTAGTTTGCATTTTTTAAAACACAACATTGCATCATCAAATCTATTAATTAACAGTATTTACAGAATAGTACTGTTCTCATTATCATGTACAAGTCAATATTCAAATTTCCCAGTTGTCTCAAAGATATCTTGTTTCAGTTTATATGTTTGTGTAAAGGCCCAAGCAAGGTTAAAAAATAACAGATAATTACCTGGTTACCTTTTATTGTAGCCTTCAATCTCTCTTCACGATATCTTTTAATTTTGTTTAAAAAACTTGAGGAATTAAATGCATTTCAGAGGACCTGTGAATACACATTCTGTAAAAGTAGAATTTTATTCATGATTATTCAGAACACTTATTAAAATACAGAGCTACAGGAGATGTGCCATGATCCTCATATCTTAAAAATCTAAATAAAAAAAATAAATTTGTAATCCCCAGATACCGTCACAGTTTATAAAAATGTGCTTTATTGTCAAAAATATGTCAACAAAAAAATCAATCATGTGCTAATCCTCATATTAAAAATCATATAATTAAAGTTCACCTTTAAGAAACATATTTTAAGAAATTAACTTGCATACCAATTCATTAAAAGAAATGTATTAAAATTCATATTGTTCAAATCCAGTGTCTATAACAGTGGTAGTCAACCTGGTCCCTACCGCCCACTAGTGGGCATTCCAGCTTTCATGGTGGGTGGTAGCGGAGCAACCAAAGTATAAATAAAAAGATAGATTCAACTACAGTAAGTTGTTTTATAAAGATTTATTCTGCCAAACTTAGCGAAAATCCGACATAAAGTACTTGGTAAGTAATTATTATTATATGTTTTAATTTGCTGTAACTCTGCTTTATAAATTTTATAAAGTTACTTCCCTACTTTATAAGTCACCATTACTGTGGAATGGGTGGGCGATTAGAAAAATTTAGTATTAACAGAGATACAAAAGTGGGAGGTAAGTATAAAAAGGTTGACTACCCCTGGTCTATAATATGTACTGCAGCGATTCAAAGGCAATTAAAATGTTTACTGATAATACTTAGCCTCCAATGTCCACATAGATTTAAAGAGGATATTTTAAGGACATTTGGATAGCAGCAGAATTGAAAAGAAAATATATTACACTGGGAACTAAGAGCTAAAGCTTCTTGCATATTCTCTATTTTTAACTAGATACTTGGTATTAAGAAAGTCAGCAATTCTTTGCCTCAGCATCCTTCTCTAAAATGGAATCAAAGAAAAAACACTTGTCCTACTTAGTTCATAAGTTTGTGAGCTTTCTTCATAAAGTGAGACTTCTCTAAAGATACCAATAACATTTTCCTCCCAAACAAACCGTCTTTTCTGACAGGCTGTTGTCAAGAAATGTAAAAGTTTTATAACTTACCTCTTTCATTTGTTTTTCCAGAAACTATGGACATATACATTTAATATTGAATTTAAAATAAAGCAATTGTATTCTAAAGTTCACATGATTGAGTTTCCAACACATGACGTATTTGGTGGCTAGAAACCCTGAGGGGCCGTGACCCGCTACAATGGGCTCAAGTCATTCTTTCCAGTCCTGGCCACATCCGAGTGCATTTCCCCACTCCTGCCGCACACTGAGTAAAATACAATGTCGTGATGCTCACGGCAACTATAAAGACACCCACTGTCCTCATTTCAAAGTTCAGCCAATTCCTTGGCCTTTTATTGAAGTCCCCACAAGTACTTCACTTGACTTTTGAAAGTACTTCCATATAAATTTCACCATCCCCACTTGTTTTCTTCACAATGAATATTTATCTTCTCTTTTCCCTATTTCTCTCAAAGTAGCTATAGAGAAACAGCTGGCTGTTCTCTATTTCTCTCACAAGTGGGCCTGAAGGATGCTGTGGAAGGAGGTGACTGTACCTGACCATTTTAGTGTCCCTTTACCATCCCACCCACCTTTCTTTAAAATTTTGTTTTAATTACAGTATGCACTGTCATGATGGGATAATGACTTTGGTAGGTTTATAACCTGCTATGTATGTGATATTTTTATGTATATTTGCTTTCATTCAGCTTAAAACCAACTGTTCTTCACAGCAGGAGATGAGCCTGGCTGGAAACAGGCAGAGTCTATGAGAGTTTAGCCATGCCACAATTTGGGAAGATTCAATAAGAAACTGGGCTGGAAC